>NC_092046.1:113469620-113769620 GCF_003086295.3 Arachis hypogaea
ATCGGAAAAAAGAGAGATTCTAGTTGTAAGATATCTAATGAAACCGTCGCTGGAATTGAGATCTCATTCAAAGAGAAAGATATCAAATATCTGGAGTTTCTTTTTGTATATTATATGGATGATCCGATCCGCAAGGACCATGATTGGGAATTTTTTGATCGTCTTTCTCCGAGAAAGAGGCGAAACATAATCAACTTGAATTCGGGACAGCTATTCGAAATCTTAGTGAAAGACTGGATTTATTATCTCATGTTTGCTTTTCGTGAAAAAATACCAATTGAAGTGGAGGTTTTCTTCAAACAACAAGGGGCTGGGTCAACTGCTCAATCAAATGATATTGAGCATGTTTCCCATTTCTTTTTGAGAAACAAGCGGGTTATTTCTTTGCAAAATTGTGCTCAATTTCATATGTGGCAATTCGGCCAAGATCTCTTCGTTAGTTGGGGGAAGAATCCGCACGAATCGGATTTTTTGAGGAGCATATCGAGAGAGAATTGGATTTGGTTAGACAATGTGTGGTTGGTAAACAAGGATCGGTTTTTTAGTAAGGTACGGAATGTATCATCAAATATTCAATATGATTCCACGAGATCTAGTTTCATTCAAGTAACGGATTCTAGCCAATTGAAAGGATCTTCTGATCAATCCAGGGATTCCATTAGGAATGAGGATTCGGAATATCACACATTGACCAATCAAAGAGAGATTCAACAACTAAAAGAAATATCGATTCTTTGTTTGGATCCTTCCTTTCTTCAAACGGAACAAACAGAGATAGAATTGGAGTGATTCCCTAAATGCCTCTCTGTATATTCTTCAATGTGCCGACTATTCATAGAACGTGAGAAGCAAATGAATAATCATCTGCTTTCGGAAGAAATCGAAGAATTTCTTGGGAATCCTACAAGAGCCAATCGTTCTTTTTTCTCTGACAGATGGTCAGAACTGCATCTGGGTTCAAATATTACTGAGAGGTCTACTAGAGATCAGAAATTGCTGAAGAAAGAACAAGATGTTTCTTTTGTCCTTTCTGGGCGATCGGAAAGTAAAGAAATGGTTAATATATTCAAGATAATTATGTATTTACAAAATACTATCTCAATTCATCCTATTTCATCAGATCCGGGATGGGATATGGTTCCGAAGGATGAACTGGACAGTTCCAATAAGATTTCATTCTTGAACAAAAAGTTTTGACTTAGAAATGATAACTAACAAAAAGTTTTTATCAATTTGGCGGATTTATTTTTTGTCCCATAATTCTCCACTACTTTACATAAAATGATATGCCCTAGTTGTGCACTTTGTTTTTTTATATCCATTAGGCTTTTTTTTTTATTTAAAAACATAATATAGCATCCCCTTTTGACTTAATTTGCTTCTGCAGAATAAGCACAAAAATTGGAAAAAGATACTCAATTCAATAAAACATAAATTATAGTATCATAACCATTTCTTTATCCACATCCACAAATCTCATTTATTCCTATTCATGTTTTGTGTTGTGAACAGACATTTCTATTTATATAATTTTCATTTTTTATTTTTCTAATATATAAATATTCTAATTGATCGAATTTGTTTGACCTAAAGATGATTCTAGTTTCTACTTTATCATAAGTAAGGTTATGCTTTTACTAAAAAAAGAAATATTTCTTATTTTTCAAATCGATTTTTCTTTTCATTTCTTTAGTATTTATTCCAATTTTGAATATAAAAAATAAATTGTTTTATTTTTGAGTAATCTTATTAGTATTAGAAGAACATAAAATCTAACCTTAACGACGAGACCTATTATCATTTTTCGCATGTCCTCGGAAGTATAGAGTAGGTGAAAATTCGCCCAATTTATGGCCTACCATACGATCTGTTATATAAATAGGTAAATGTTCTTTTCCATTATGGATAGCAATGGTATGACCAATCATTGTGGGTATAATGGTAGATGTTCTGGACCAAGTTATTATTATTTCTTTTTCCGCTTTTGTGTTAAGCTTTTTTATTTTTCTTAATAGATGATTGGCTACAAAAGGATTTTTTTAGTGAACGTGTCATAGTGAATTCCTCCCATTTTTTGTAAAGACGAAGAAACAAATTTGATTTTCTCTATTCTACTATTTACTACGGCGACGAAGAATCAAATTATCACTATATTTATTCCTTTTTCTACTTCTTCTTCCAAGTGCAGGATAACCCCAAGGAGTTGCGGGTTTTTTTTCTACCAATTGGGGCCCTCCCTTCACTACCCCTATGGGATGATCTACAGGGTTCATAACTACTCCTCTTACTACAGGACGCTTACCTATCCAACATTTAGATCCGGATCTACCCAAAGTTTTCTGGTTTACCCCAACATTCCCCACTTGTCCGACTGTTGCTGAGCAGTTTTTGGATATCAAACGGACCTCCCCAGAAGGTAATTTTAATGTGGCCGATTTCCCCTCTTTTGCAATCAGTTTCACTACAGCACTTGCTGCTCTAGCTAATTGTCCACCCTTTTCGAGTGTGATTTCTATGTTATGTATGGCCGTGCCTAAGGGCATATCGGTTGAAGTGGATTCTTCTTTTTGATCAATCAAAATCCCTTCCCAAACTGTACAAGCTTCTTCCAAAGTATACGGCTTTCTGGATGTAGATGATGATATCTATACAGATGGATCTTATTGCAAATACAGAACAAAAATAAAGGATCTGTCATCTTGATAGAGATGGTTTTACCCCGTCAGATATTATTTTCTAGTATCTGGAGCACGGAATATATAAAATAGATTTTATAAAGTATTAGAACTATGATTCATACTTAATATTTCGACCTCGCAACCGGACTTTAATAAATTTTTATTAGAAGATACGTAAGTTAGAATAAATAAAAAAATTTTGATTCTTTCAAATAAAATTGCCACTGTTTGTCTTTTTTTTTTATCAAAGCAAAAAAATGTCTTTTGATTTCTTTTTTCATTCTATCCTATCTATTTCTTGAATAAGTGATAATCCAGCAGTTCTTACTCAGGAAATTTTTGGACATTAAAGGTTTTTTTGAATCATTGTTGTTCTGGTATGAATCTGAGGTTTTGTTTAATTGTTCATAAGGTCTTAACAAGAGAATTCCAGCGAAAAATAAAAAAATATATATAACATAATATCAGCCCAGGTGTTAATTACACGACCTTGACTATCAACTACAGATTGGTTGAAATTGAAACCATTTAAATTGAAAGCCATAGTGCTAATACCTAACGCGGTAAACCAGATACCTACTACAGGCCAAGCAGCTAGGAAGAAATGTAAAGAACGAGAATTATTGAAACTAGTATATTGGAAGATCAATCGTCCAAAATAACCATGAGCAGCCATAATATTATAGGTTTATTCCTCTTAACCGAATCTGTAACCTTCATTAGCAGATTCATTTTCTGTGGTTTCCTTAATCAAACTAGAAGTTACCAAGGAACCGTGCATTGCACTGAATAGGGAGCCGCCGAATACACCAGCTACGCCTAACATATGAAATGGATGCATAAGAATATTGTGTTCAGCCTGAAATACAATCATAAAATTGAAGGTACCAAAAATTCCTAGAGGCATACCATCCGAAAAGCTTCCTTGACCAATTGGATAGATCAAGAAAACAGCAGTAGCCGCTGCAACAGGAGCTGAATATGCAACAACAATCCAAGGGCGCATACCCAGACGAAAACTAAGTTCCCACTCATGACCCATGTAACAAGCTACACCAAGTAAGAAGTGTAGAACAATTAGTTCATAAGGACTGCCATTATATAACCATTCATCAACAGATGCCGCTTCCCATATCGGGTAAAAGTGCAAACCTATAGACGGCGAAGTAGGAATAATGGTACCCGAAATAATATTGTTTCCATAAAGTAGAGATCCAGAAACAGGCTCACAAATACCATCAATATCTACTGAAGGGGCAGCAATGAAAGCGATAATAAATACAGAAGTTGCGGTTAATAAAGTAGGGATCATCAAAACACCAAACCATCCAATGTAAAGACAGTTTTCAGTGCTAGTTATCCAGTTACAGAAGCGACCCCATAGGCTTTCGCTCTCGCGTCTCTCTAAAATTGTAGTCATGGTAAAATCTTGGTTTTTTTTAATTATCAGGGACTCCCAAGCACACGAATTCTCTCTAACTAGATAATTGAGGGCTTGTTATTCAATAGTATAACACGAGGCATATATTAGTGTCAACCAAGAAGATATATATCAATATATCTGTTGAAAATGCTTTTATTCATCTAGATTGATCTAAATTGGCTTTTTTTACCCCACTCTAATAAAATAAACAAAGAATGAAAATGATTATGAATTCACTATGGTATATACATATACCGTTATATAAATATAACTTCGACGTATTTTCTTATAGATTTTATAATTAAAATTAATATAGATATCATTATATCTATATTAATTAATATATATATATTCCATATATTATATGGGTTGCCCGGTTCTCGAACCCAGAACTAGTCGGATGGAGTAGAAATTGGATTTGTTAATGAATTTAGAAGGGAAAACAATAAAAAATCTCTCCCCAAGTCGTGCTTGCATTTTTCATTGCACACGGCTTTCCCTATGTATACATCTAAACCTGAGTTACTTATCCAGAAGAATACTCTCCAAAAGTTAAATACTCAGTGTTGATGAATCTCAAATCCCCCTCTTACTACATTACATAAACATTTCAGAATCTTATAGAGAATACTATTCGAAATAAAAAAGAAATGCATTTTTTATCCAAATTTTAGGTAAGGATGATTTTGATTTATCAATTTACATTGATTGGATCGTTACTGAAAAAAATATCCAAATACCAAATTCGACTTCTATATAACCTCCGCAAAGTAGACGAAGATCTTAGAAAGATCAAAGAAAGAATCTCTTCTTCCTCTGTAAAGAATTCTTTAATAATTCTTCTGAATCTAATCTTTTCAAAAAAGCGCGTAAAGTCCTCTTGTGTTTACGAGCCAAAGTTTTAATACAAGAAAGTCGAATTATATATTTTATTCGATACAAACTTTTTTTTGAGGATCCATTATAATAATGAGAAAGATTTCTGCATATCCGCAAATACCGGTCAATTATATCAAAATCAGATGAATCGGCCCAAACGGGCTTACTAATGGGATGTCTTAATATATTACAAAATTTCGCTTTAGCTAAAGATCTAACTAAGGGAATAATTGGGACTATTGTATCAAGTTTTTTCATAACAATTTCTATTAGAAATGAATTTTCTAGCATTTGACTCCGTACCACTGAAAAGTTTAGCCGTACATTTGAAAGATAGCCCCCCAAAAAAATGAAATGAATTCTCAAATAATTCGTTTATATGGATCATTCGGGGTTGAGACCAAATACCAAAATAACATTGCCAGAAATAAATGAGACAGTATCTCCATTTATTCATCAAAAAAGGCGCATTCTTTGAAGCCATAATGGATTTTCCTTGATATCTAACATAATGAATCAAAGGATCCTTGAAGAATAATAAGGTAGACAAAAAATTATTCGAAAAGACTTCTACAAGATGCTCTATTTTTGTATAGAAATAGATTCGCTCAAAAAGAACGCTAAAAGAGTTTAATCGTAAAAAAGAGGATTTTTTACGTAAAAAAGGAAGATGGATTCGTGTTCACATACATAAAAATTATATAGAAACAAGAAAAATCTTGGATTACTTCTTGAAAAAGTCAAAATAAGTTTTTTTGAGTAATAAGACTATTCCAATTACAATACTCATAAAGAAACAATCTTAATAAATGAAAAAGGGGTGGATCTTTCACCCAATATCGAAGAGTTTGAACTAAGATTTCCAGATGGATAGGATAGGGTATTCGTACATCGGAAAAAAATTTTAAATATGTAAATTTATCCTCAAAAAAGGAAAAAATGGAATGAATTGATTGCAAATTATTAAAATATTTTATGATTTTCGCCTCCTCTAAAGAAGAATTTAATTGTCGGGAAAATGGAATTTCCATGACAATGGCAAAACCCTCTGATATTATTTGAGAATACAAATTCTTGTTAGACCCCAAAATTGATTTTTACTTGAATCGTTATAAAAAAGAATCAAATGATTCTGTTGATATATTCGAGTAATTAACCGTTTTACAATTAGTAAGCTAGATTTCTTATCATAATCCACATTTTCCGACAAAATATATCGATTTCTATTAAAATCATGACCAGAGGCAAGTCCATAAATATACTCCCGAAAAATAAGTGGGTATAGGAAGTTCTGTTGACGAGATCTATCTAGTTCTAAATATCTTTGATATTCTTTCATTTTTCAAATTCAATTTTGTCAAAGGGATCAAAGATTTATTGGAATGGAAATCCAATACATAGTGCGATACAGTCAAAACGGGGTATTTCTAGATATTCGAATTAAAACGAATTATGAATAGATACCAAAAAATGATCAACGGATTCTCTCCACTTGCTTTTTCCACCTAATTCCATAGACCTCCTTTAAAGATTCCAATCTGAAAAAAGAATTGATATCTTGTATTTCTGTTGTATCAATAATCATTTCAACGATCAACTTCCCCCATAATGATATCTATACTACCTAGTATTGTCATAATATCGGCCAATTTTATTCTTTTAACTAATTGAGGAAGAATTTAAAAATTTATAAAACCGGGTGGACGAATTTTCCATCTCCAAGGAAAACCATTCTGATCTCCTATTAGAAAAATCCCCAATTCTCCTTTGGGGGCTTCAACTCTTACATAAAGTTCTTGTTTCGGCAATTCAAAAGTCGGAGACGGTTTTTTACTAATGAATCGATATTCAAAATCATTCTATTCTGGTTCCCTTTTCCTATCAAAGTAACGAATTTCTAAATTCTCATATGGTCCGTCGGGAATTCCTTTCGAAGCCTGTTGAATAATTTTTATGGATTCCACCATTTCACCAATTCAAACTAAATAACAAGCTAATGAATCTCCTTCTTTTTGCCATTGAACGTCCCAATCAAATTCCCCATAACACTCATAATTTTCAACTTTACGCAGATCCCATTGTATTCCGGAAGCCCGAAGCATCGGTCCTGATAAACCCCAATTAATTACTTCCTTTTCACTAACAATGCCTATTCCCTCAACCCGTTCTAAAAAAATGGGATTTCGCGTAATAAGTTTTTGATATTCAACAACCCCTGTTAAAAAATAATCGCAGAAATCCAAACATTTATCTATCCAACCATGAGGTAGATCGGCCGCGACTCCCCCGATACGGAAAAAATTATGCATCATTCTCATACCTGTCGCAGCTTCGAATAGATCATATATTAATTCTCTTTCTCTAAAAATATAGAAGAAAGGGGTTTGTGCACCAATATCCGCCATAAAAGGTCCCAGCCATAATAGGTGAGAAGCTATACGACTCAATTCCAACATAATTACTCGAATATAGCTGGCTCTTTGGGGTACTTGAATATTTTCCAACTGTTCTGGTCCGTTTACAGTTATTGCTTCTGTGAACGTCGTAGCTAAATAATCCCAACATGTTACATAAGGTAGATATTGTATAATTGTTCGATTTTCTGCAATTTTTTCCATCCCTCTGTGTAAATAACCCAATAACGGTTCACAATCAATAACATCCTCACCATCTAGAGTAATAATAAGTCGAAGAACACCATGCATTGATGGGTGGTGAGGTCCCATATTGACTACCATGAGATCTTTTCTTTTAGCTGTCCCATTCATAGGTTTTTCCTCGATTTATTCTTCCATGAATTTCGAAAGAAAAAAATTAATCAAGATTCAAGATCTAAAAAATCGAATAATTCAAAATGACTCTTCAAATTCAATTAACGAATTATTGACTCCCGAATATCCAATTGATTTATTAATTTGTTATAGCATATTCTATTTTTATTTGACAAATAAGATAGTACCTGTTGTCGTTTTTCCAAAATTTTTTGTAAACCTCTTTGAGATAAATAATCTTTTCGGTGCGATTCCAAATGTGCGATAAGTCTTCGTATCTTATTGGTGAAATTTAATACTTGAAATTCAACCGAGCCGGGGTTTTTTTCTTTTTTTTCTTGTGAAAATCCTGGTAGAAATAAATTTTTTACCATAAGTTAAAAACGTTCTTCTCCTCCTTCCATATTTTATAGATATCTTGTTTGATCTGTAATAGTAATGATACTAATTTAAAATTAGGTATTTTGTATATACAATAATCTAAATTTCCTTAACATTTTGCGATTCTGATGTCAAATCATACTATATTTCTTTAAAAAAAAATGGTCGATTTAAAAAATAAAATACTAATTATATATATAATTATATAGATAAAAGTAGATATAAGACGATAAGACGATTTTTTCGATTCCTTTTTGTATCTAAAGGATATATAATTGAATTAGTATCAAGGGATTTCATAGCTCAATTGGCGTTGTGCAAATAGTGTTGTCTACGGTTAGACTTTTTTCGGAACTTAATTTGAAAGCCATATTTCGACCCGGACGTTTTCGGGATGCCCCTAATAACCAACGAATGGCAAGTACTTTTCCTTGTGTGGATCCTATTTCAATGGGAACTTGATGAGTAGATCCGCCTACACATCTTGCTTTTACTGCTATATCGGGAGTTACTCCACGTATTGCTTGACGTAAAACAGATAGTGGATTTGTTTCTGTCTTTTGTTGAATCTTATATTTTGGAAAGAGGTCTGGCCAACCCTATAAAAGAGGATTACTTTAACTTAGAAGGGCCCGACATGACGAAGTCATCCCAAAAAACAAAGTTATAGAAGTAATCCCTGAAAGAGACCTAAACAAGGTCCAAGAAAGAGGATTACAAAAATAACTTAGAAGGGCCCGACATGACGAAGTCGGCCCAAAACACAAAGTTATAGAAGTAATCTCTGAAAGAGACCTGAACAAGGTCCAAGAAAGAGGATTACAAAAATAACTTAGAAGGGCCCGACATGACGAACCTGCTCCTTCAGGTTCTCATAAGCAGCATTCACGCTGCCGACAAGGTGACCTTAGAGCTCGGAGTAATCAGTTCGGGCAGACTCCAACTCCTCCCTCAGACGCATTACCTCCCGATAGGATGTAACATAGCTGTCTTTATGCCTCAATGCGTGTCCTCAGCCAACCTCACAGAAGCCGCCAAGGCAAGGGAGCTAGCCTTCTCGTTCTCCAGCTCCTTCTTCAGTTTTGTCACTTTCAGTTTGAGCCCCTCCTTCAAGCCCTTCATCCGATCAAACTCCTGTTTAGCCTCCTCCATGAAGGCTTTGGTGGCATGAAGAGGAAGATTTTGGGTAGTTCAGTACAAGGCAGCCCCCATGTGCACCATCTTAACACTACTCCGAGTTATAAAGTCCAAATGGCGGAGGAGCGATATATCATCCATAGGGAGGACACCGTAAGGACCGATCTGCTGATCTACGAACTCGACCGCGTCAAAATCCAGGGCATCAAGGTTGAAAGGCTCAAGGGTTTTTTGCTTTTTTTTGGGAGGAGCACCAGAAGTAACAACAGAGGCTTGGGGAGGATCAATCACACGAACCCGGGGAGTTGGGATTACCTTCCTCGCCCCAGGTGAGCTCGGAACGGACGGCTTCGACTGAGCCTGGGAAGATCCCTCCCCGGCTGCCTTGGCCGAGATGTTTTTTGTTGTGGTAGATTTCTTCGCCCTTTTGAAGGCCTTCATATACTCATTATCCTTAATCATCTCTGCAAGCAACGCGCAACAGTGAGAAATCAAGTTACAAATTAGAAAAGAGCCTACAGAAAATAAAATCAAACAGACAAAGAAAGGAAGTCGATCACTACCCAGCTCAGCTCGGAGAAGTGAAGGGTCCCCTAAGAATTTCTTGGTATCAAGATAGGGAAGCTCCCCCCAATTCTCCTCCAACACAGTCACAAAGGCCTGCTCGACCTCGTCCAGCATCTCCCATGAATACCTCGACACAACAACATTCTTTTGCCACTCTAAAGGAAAAGTGGGCTCATCATTCTCATCCAGAAAAAAGGGCCGAGCTCCTTCAACAGCTCAGACCTTGAAGAAATAGTTCTTAAAATCACGAAATGACTCGTCATACATAGAAAAAACTTTCTTCCCTTGCGAAGCTCGGAAAGAAACCCAGGCAGCCTTTTTCTTCACTACCCCAGGTTTTGTCAAGACAAACAAATAAAAGAAAAGGGATTGCGAGGCAGGGACGTCAAGTTCACGACACAACAATTGAAAAATCTTTATAAAGTCCCAAAAATTAGGGTGAAGTTGGGACGGAGCTACATTGCAAGACCACAACAGATTGGTCTCAAAAGGAGTAAAAGGAATGGTAATGCTCATCTGGCCAAAGAAGAAATCATATGCATAGAAAAAAGACGGTCTTCAGCAACTCGAGTAGAGAAACAAACTCTCTCTTCAGAGGATGAAGGTACAAGTTCGTAATTCTTCTCCTCACCGACACTACTACAAATCCTATGAAACTGCCTAAGCTGCTGACAAAACTCAGAATCAACCAAAGAAACACACAGAAGAACCATTGAATCCACCTAATCAGCCATGCCCTCAGGGACCTGGGAAGATGTCTCAACAATGTTCTTGTGAGAAGACATGAGAATCAATCCTACAACAAGAAGAGAAGAAAACAGATTACTAACCTAAAAACATCTCGGATAAAAAATAAAACATCTCAGAACAACTCGGACAAGCGCGACATGGAGCAATACAAACAAAAGAAAACCCCCGGGACCTACACTAAAGACCCAGGAGCATCCTTTTGGGGGCAAGTTAGGGAGCAAGGACTCAAGGAAACCTACAAATTTTCATCTTTGCATCTCTACACGTCTTGGCAGATAACACTCCGAGAAGAAAAGCCACGAGTTACAAATCAAAAATCATCAAAATCACCTCCCAAAATTCACAAGCATCAAGAGGAAAATGCACTCGAACAAAAGGCGAAAGTTAAAATCATGGGAATCGTTATCTCCTACAAAGATACAGCAACAAGGAAAGCCACCAAAACAGAGCAGAAGTCAAGGGGCAATCTTTTGAAATTGTGAGCAAGAAACAACTTTTTCAAAATAAATAGCCAGAAGCAACAGTAGAACATGCAAAGCCCTAGGAAGCCTCAAACAAGAAATACCGGGAATATGCATAAAAAACGAAAAAGAAAGTCAGAGATAACACATTACAACGACAAGCAAACACAAAGATCATAGAAAGGTTCAAGCTTTTTTCAACATGCAGTCAAATGACAAAGAAAACCAAAGGCAAAGCAACGGAAAAAGTGAAGAAACTGTAAATAGAACCAACCTGGAAAAAAGCAGAAAGCTTCAGAAGAGTCGAGGATGTGAGACGAAATCCTGAATCGCCCTCGCACAAGCAAAAGCACCAGGCGATGTCACAGGAAGAAACGCGAAATTACAAACTCCAGGCGAAAACAGAAAATGAGAAAGAAAAGGGAAGTTACGATAACAAGAGAAGAAAAATTGTCTTTTCTGTGTGTAAAGATTCAAATTAGAAAGCCAAGGGAAACAGGGCATTAAAAACTAATTAATAAGGGTATTAAAAACCCTCGCCCGTTCCCAAGAACAGAACGCTAATACAAAAGCGCGCGCTTTTAGAAGAAAACGTTCCGCATTCAAAAACGAAGACTCTACAAGGAAGAAGTCGACCGGTGCCCGAGTTTGGCTTCATCAGAGCAGGATTGAAGTCCTAAACACAAGACTCGACCTCCCAAAAAAGACCGAACTCGAGCAGGGACACTGTTCATACCCTGGGTCGAGTTGTCCGACCCGGGATGATTGGCGTAAAAGCGACCGACCTCCTCAGGTCAGACTATCCAACCTCTTTTTAAAGAGAGCTCGGCCAAACCGATAGGAAAGCCCAGTAAGGGGCCCAAATAGAGGAACACGACCCAAATCCAAAGGCAGTCCAAGCCTATAGAGATAAGGGTGGTTCCCTTGAAGATAAGCTGACCTCACTCAAAGATAAGATAAGATAAGATAACTAACTTATCTTATCTAAAAAGGTCACTCTACACCATTATAAATACACTGGAGCACCCAGGTATAACTCATACTCTGATTCTACTAAAAACCTGTTTAATACCCATGCTAACTTAAGCATCGGAGTCTCTTACAGGTACTCCCACCCTTCGGTGACGAAGGATCAGCAGTGCAGCCAAGCTCAACAAGTCGGACACGACAGCTCCGGCCTCCACTTCTAGCCGGACACGTCATCTCCAACCAACACAGAAGATCTCGTCTGAGATCGACCTATAGTTTCAGGTAACCCTCGGAACAGTGGGAAAGGCCCCATGAAGTCAATACCCCATACATCAAACAACTCAATCTCTAAGATCCCTTGCTGAGGCATGGCATAACCGTGAGGTAGATTACCAGCTCTTTGGCAACTGTCACAGTTACGTACAAACTCTCGGGAGTCTCTATAGAGAGTAGGCCAGTAGAAGCCACATTAGAGAACCTTTGTGGCTGTTCGCTCACCTCCGAAATGTCCTCCATATTGTGATCCATGGCAATGCCATAGGATCTTCTGTTCCTCTTCTCTAGGCACACATCTACGGATTATTCCGTCTGCACATCTCTTAAAGTGATATGGTTCATCCCACAGGTAGTACTTTGCATCAGAAACTAATTTTTTCGTTTGCTGCTTACTGTACTCTTTGGGTATAAATCTCACAGCTTTATAGTTTGCAATGTCTGCAAACCATGGTACTTCTTGAATGGCAAAGAGTTGCTCATCCGGAAAGGTTTTAGAGATCTCAGTAGGAGGGAGGGGCGCTCCTGCTACTGGTTCTATCTAGGATAGGTGATCAGCTACTTGGTTCTCTGTCCCTTTTCTATCTCTTATTTCTATATCAAACTCTTGCAGAAGTAACACCCATCTTATGAGTTTGGGTTTTGAATCCTGCTTTGTGAGAAGATATTTTAAAGCAGCATGGTCAGTGTACACAATCACTTTTGATCCTACTAAATAAGATCTGAACTTGTCAATGGCATAAACCACTGCAAGCAACTCTTTTTCTGTGGTTGTGTAATTCTTCTGCACGTCATTTAAAACATGGCTAGCATAATAAATGACATGCAGAAGCTTGTCATGCCTCTGTCCCAATACTGCACCAATGGCATGGTCACTGGCATCACACATTAGTTCAAATGGTAATGTCCAGTCTGGTGAAGAAATGACTGGTGCTGTGACCAGCTTAGCTTTCAGAGTCTCAAATGCCTGTAGACACTCTGTGTCAAAGACAAATGGTGTATCAATAGCTAGCAGTTGCTTAGAGGTTTTGTAATTTTTGAAAAATTCTTTATAAACCTCCTATAGAATCCTGCATGCCCCAGAAAGCTTCTGATTGCCTTAACATTGGCAAGTGGTGGTAATTTTTCAATTACCTCTACCTTAGCTTAATCCACCTCTATTCCCTTGTTCAAAATTTTGTGCCCAAGGACAATTCCTTCAGTCACCATAAAGTGACATTTCTCCCAGTTTAAAACCAGGTTAGTCTCTTGGCACCTTTTCAGAACAAGTGCTAGATGGTCAAGACAGGAGCTGAATGAGTCTCCAAATACTGAGAAGTCATCCATGAAGACTTTCAAAAATTTCTCTACCATATCAGAGAAGATAGAGAGCATGCACCTCTGAAAGGTTGCAGGTGCATTGCACAGACCAAATGGCATCCTTCTGTAGGCAAATACTCCAGATGGACATGTGAATGCTATTTTCTCTTGGTCCTGAGGATCTACTGTAATTTGGTTGTAACCTGAATAGCCATCTAAAAAGCAGTAGTATTCATGACCTGCTAGTCTCTCTAGCATCTGGTCTATGAATGGTAAAGGAAAATTATCCTTTCTGGTAGTTGTATTGAGCCTTCTGTAGTCAATACACATACGCCACCCTGTAACTGTTCTTGTAGGAACCAGTTCATTCTTTTCATTATGAACCACAGTCATGCCTCCCTTCTTGGGGACAACTTGGACAGGGCTCACCCAGGGGCTATCAGAAATGGGATAAATAATCCCAGCCTCTAGAAACTTAGTGAGCACTTTCTGCACCACCTCCTTCATGGATGGATTCAGCCGCCTCTGTAGTTGAACACTGGCTTAGCATCATCCTCCAATAGGATCTTGTCCATGCATCTGGCTAGGCTAATGCCCTTAAGATCACTTATGGACCACCTAAGAGCTGTCTTGTGTGTCCTTAGCACCTGAATTAATGCTTTCTCTTCCTGTGGTTCTAAAGTAGAGCTTATGATTACCGGAAAAGTGTCATCTTCTCCCAAAAATGTATATTTCAGGGAGGGTGGTAGTGGTTTGAGCTCGGGTTTAGGAGGTTTCTCCTCTTCCTGAAGAGTTTTCAGAGGTTCTTTTGTTTTCTCTAGTTCCTCTAGATCATGCTGAACATCTTTAAAAATATCCTCTAGCTCTGATTCGAGACTCTCAGTCATATTCACTTCTTCCACCAGGGAGTCAATAATATCAGCACTCATGCAGTCTTTTGCTGTGTCTGGATGCTGCATAGCTTTGACAGCATTCAACTTAAACTCATCCTCATTGACTCTCAGCGTTATCTCCTCTTTTTGGACGTCAATGAGGGTTCGTCCAGTTGCTAGGAAAGGTCTTCCTAGAATGAGAGTTTCACTCTTGTGCTACTCCATTTCTAGCACTACAAAGTCAGTGGGAAAGGCGAATGGCCCAACCTTGACAATCATGTCCTCAATTACGCCTGATGGAATTTTAATGGAACCATCAGCAAGTTGGAGGCATATTCGGGTTAGTTTAACTTCATCAGTCAAACCAAGCTTTTTGATAGTGGATGCAGGTATTAGGTTTATACTTGCCCCAAGATCACATAGATCTATCTTGGTACAAGCATCCTCTAATGTGCATGGTATCATAAAGCTTCCAGGATCTTTAAGCTTCTCTGGTAAGCTTTTTAGAATGACTGTACTGCATTCTTCAGTGAGGAAAACTTTTTCAGTTTCTCTCCAATCCTTCTTATGACTTAAGATCTCTTTCATGAAATTATCATAAGAAGGTATTTGCTCAAGTGCCTCTGTAAACAGAATTTTTATTTCAAGAGTCCTGAGATAGTTTGCAAAGCGGGCAAATTGTTTATCCTGTTCTGCTTGGCGGAGTTTCTGAGGATAAGGCATCTTGGCTTTATATTCTTCAACCTTAGTTGCCACAGGTTTACTTCCTACAGAAATGGTTGGAGAAGCCTGCCTAAGGGGGTTGTTATTAGCATTTGCAGGTGTCTAATCCCCCATTGGCGTTTGAACGCCAGAATTGGGTGCTGTATGGGCGTTTAACGCCAGATTGCCATCCTTTTCTGGCGTTTGGACGCCAGAATTGGCCATCCACTGAGGGTTTAACGCCAATTTTTTACGCTTTTTTGGCGTTTGAACGCTAGAATCATTCCTCTCTGGGCTCTTGCTGTCCTCAGAGGGATTTTGGGCAGTGGCTTGGTCATCCTCTGTTAGTTGTTCCTTTCTTGGCTTTCTACTGCCTTGAGTTGAGACATTCAATGTCTTTCCACTCCTTAAATGAACAGCTTGGCACTCTTCTGTTATCTGTTTAGATAGCTATTGTCTTGTCTGATCCAATTGTGCTTCCATATTCTTGTTAGCATTTTTAGTGTCTTATAGCATCTCTTTAAATTCTGCTAACTGTTTTGTTATAAGAAGCAATTACTGATTGAGTTCAACAACTTGTTCTGGAGGACTAAGTTCAGTGGATAGTGCTTTAGCCTCTTCTTTCATGGAGGACTCACTAATTAAGTACAGATGCTGATTGCTAGCAACTGTATCAATGAGCTCTTGAGCCTCATCAATTGTCTTCCTCATGTGTATAGATCCACCAGCTGAGTGGTCTAGAGACATCTGGGCCTTTTCTATAAGCCTGTAGTAGAAGATGTCTAACTGCACCCATTCTGAAAACATTTCAGAGGGGCATTTCCTTAGCATCTCTCTGTACCTCTTCCAGGCATTATAAAGAGATTCATTATCCTCTTGTTTAAAGCCTTGGATGTCCAGCCTTAGCCGTGTCATCCTTTTTGGAGGAAAATATTGATTCAAGAATTTGTCTGATAACTGTTTCCATATTCTTATGCTTGCTGTGGGTTGGTTATTTAACCACCTCTTAGCTTGATCTTTTACAGCAAATGAAAATAGTAATAATCTGTAGATATCCTGATCCATTTCCTTATCACGTACTGTGTCAGCAATTTGTAAGAACTGTGCCAGAAACTCAGTAGGTTCTTCCTGTGGAAGACCAGAATACTGGCAAGTTTGTTGCACCATGATAATGAGCTGAGGGTTTAGCTCAAAACTATTGGCTCTGATAGGGGGTATACAGATACTACTCCCAAAGGAAGTATTAGTGGGTTTAGCATATGACCCCAGAGTCCTTTTGCACTGTTCATTTTCACTTGAGTCCATAATGAACCTCTCTTGTTTTTGTATACATAGTTAACAAGGAAATAAAAAGATGTGTGTCTCTATGTCAGGATATAGAGCACTGGTATTGGAAGATGAGATAGAAAAAAAATGGATGTGAAAGAAGGATTATATTTTGAAAAAAAATAAAAATTGATTAAAAGAAAAATTAAAATATTTTTGTTTTTATTTTATTTATTTAATGCTAATTTGAAATTAAAGAAATTAAAATAAAGTAAATGGAAAAAGTGGTATAAGTCTTGAAAATTAAAAGAAAGGAAATAAAAGAAATTAGAAAACTAAATTAAGTAATTACTTAAAAAGATTTGAAAAATTATGGGTGAGGATTTTCGAAAAATGAAGAGAGAGAAAGTGGTTAGAAAGTTTTGAAAAAGATATGTCTTAAAATTAAAGATACTTGTAAGAAAATAAATAAATAAAAGAAAAGATTTGAAACAGATATGATTTTAAAATTTTAAAGATTGAAACTTTCTTAACAAGAAAACACCAAACTTAAAATTTTTCAATCAAAATAATAAAATAGGACAAGTAATTCGAAAATTATAAAAAAAAGATTTTGAAAAATTTTATAAAGGATTTTCGAAAAATATAAAAAGAAAATTGAAAAAGAATTTGTTTTGAAAAAGATTTAAAAAGATAAAATTTTTAAAATTGAAATTTCAACTTGACTAATAAGAAACTACCAAATTTTAAAAATTTTGACTAAGTCAACCTAAGGAATTCGAAAATGATGAGTAAATAAAGGAAAAGATATTTTTTTGAATTTAATGAGAAAAGAGAAAAACATTAAAATGACACCAAACTTAGAATTTTTAGAACAAAACAAAGAAAACAAACAAGAAAACTTTGAATGTCAAGATGAACACCAAGAACACTTTTTGGAAATCTTTAAGAAAATAAAAACACAAAGGACACTAAAGTTAAAAATTTTTATACTTTGGACACTAATAATTCGAAAATGCACAAGAAAAAGAAGGAAAGATACAAAACAAGAAAAAATAAAGATCAAACAAGGAAAATAAACAAGAACAACTTGAAGATTAAGAAAGAACAAGGAACATAAAACTCAAAAATATGAAGAACAAAAAGAACATACAATTCGAAAAATTTGAAGGAAAATAAAAACATGCAATTGACACCAGACTTAAAGCATAAAACTAAACTCAAACAGAAGACTCAAAGGAAAAATTAAAGATAAATAAAGAAAAATAAGGTTTTTGAAAAGAAAATAAAAGACTTAAATTTAGTGACTCTAAACCAAAAAGATAAAATTTTCCTAA
This sequence comes from Arachis hypogaea, assembly GCF_003086295.3. NCBI lineage: Eukaryota > Viridiplantae > Streptophyta > Magnoliopsida > Fabales > Fabaceae > Arachis > Arachis hypogaea. Next base: position 113,487,386 of record NC_092046.1, read on the forward strand.
TTTAAGCAAAAAAATGAACCGTCAGTTGTCCAAACTTGAACAATCCCCGGCAGCGGCACCAAAAACTTGGTGCATGGAATTGCAATCCCACCTTTGCAACTCCGCACAACTAACCAGCAAGTGCACCGGGTCGTCCAAGTAATACTTTACGTGAGTAAGGGTCGATCCCACGGAGATTGCCGGCTTGAAGCAAGCTATGGTTATCTTGTAAATCTTAGTCAGGAGATTAATGATAAAAATGATTTTGTTTATGAAAAGTAAATAACATGAAATGAATGGTACTTGTAATTCAGTAATGAGGAACAGGTTGAGGTTCCGGAGATGCTCTGTCGTCTGAATCTCTGCTTTCCTACTGTCTTCTTCTCCAAACATGCATGGCTTCCTTCAATGGCAAGCTGTATATTGGTGGATCACCGTTGTCAATGGCTACCATCCGTCCTCTCGGATGAAAAATACCAGGCACGGTTTCTGTACGGCTAATCAACTGTCGGATCTCTCGTCTCGGATGAAAAATACCAGGTACAGTTACCACATGGCTAATCATCTGTCGATTCTCACTTGTGTCAGAATAGGATCTCTCTATCCTTTTGAACACTGTCACTGCGCCTAACATTCGTGAGTTTGAAGCTCGTCACAGTCATCCCGTTCCAGATCCTACTCGGAATACCACAGAAAAGGTTTAGACTTTTCGGATCTCAAGAATGCTGTCAATTGGTTCTAGCCTCTACCACGAAGGTTCTAATCTCACGGACTCGGTCTGTGGATTAGAGATGCAAGAGATACGCACTTAAGCTGTTGCCCAATGACTACATTGAGCTCAGGTAGAACGGGAGTGGTTGTCAAGCACGCGTTCATAAATTTGAGAATGATGATGAGTATCACAGGTCATCATATTCTCTATATTGAAGTACGAGTGAGTATCTTAGAACAGAATCAAGCGTGATTGAATAGAAAACAATAGTAATTGCATTAATCCATTGAGACACAACAGAGCTCCTCACCCCCACCTATGGGGTTTAGAGACTCATGCCATAGAAAATACAATATGAGATGTAAAATGTCATGAGTTACAAAATGAATCTCTAAAAGTAGTTTTTATACTAAACTAGTAACTTAGGTTTACAGAAAATGAGTAACTAAGTGCAGATAGTGCAGAAATCTACTTTCGGGGCCTAGTTGGTGTGTACTTGGGCTGAGCATTGAAGCTTTCACGTGCATAGGCCATTCTTGGAGTTAAACGCCAGCTTGGGTGCCAGTTTGGGCGTTTAACTCCAGTTCTGGTGTTTTACGCCAGAAAAGGGTCTCTGGATGGTGTTGAACGCCAGTTTGGGCCATCAAATCTCGGGAAAAGTATGGACTATCATATATTGTTGGAAAGCCCAAGATGTCTACTTTCCAACACAGTTGACAGCGCTCCAATTGGGATTTTGTAGCTTCAGAAAATCCACTTCGAGTGCAGGAGGGTCAGAATCCAATAGCATCTGCAGTCCTTTCTCAGCCTTTGAATAAGATTTTTGCTCAGGTCCCTCAATTTCAGCCAGAAAATACCTGAAATTACAGAAAAACACACAAACTCATAGTAAAGTCCAGAAATGTTATTTTTGCATAAAAACTAATAAAAATATAATAAAAAGTAACTAAAACATACTAAAAACTATGTAAAAACCATGCCAAAAAACGTATAAAATATCCGCTCATTAGGAGGTACAACGATGAAAGGAATCAGAAGAAAAGCTCTTAAAACTGGAGTCGACTTTAAGGGTAGGTAAGCACGAGCTGACCGAGTAGAAACTTTAAGAGCCGAGACATGGATCTTTATAATGGAACTATCGATCCGAGGCATCATTTGAGCAATTTCAAAAGCCGCATGTACTTGACAGATGCATCAAATGCAACTCACTGTAAAGCCTTTTCGACTACGTTAACCAAAGCGGCCATGAAATGATTTGATAGTTTACCACCTAGATCGGTCACTTGTTTCGACGATTTGGCAAGAAGCTTCCTTATCCGGTTTTCCATCCAAAAGGATAAGGTCAAGCATGCGCTAAGCTTCTTAAGAGTAAAGCAAGAAGTTGGAGAATCTCTACAGGTTTATATGGAAAGATTCAACAAAGCATGTTTGGAGATTCATAACCTACCTACCGAAGCAGTCATCATGGGACCAGTCAACAGCCTCAGAGAAGGACCCTTCTCCCAATCCATATCAAAGAGGCACCCGACCTCTTTGTACGAGATGAAAGAGCGAGCAGATAAGTACATCAATATGGAAGAAACAACTCGTTTAAGGGAACCTGCTCCGAGACAACACAATCAATATCCGGCACAAGACAAAGAGAAGGAATCAAAGAAAAAATAAGAATACAGCTTGGACAAAACTCGAAGGTATCACAATTACACCCCGTTACGAGTATCCCTTTTTGACGTCTACAGAGAGATCTACCATACAGAAAAAATCTCACCTCCCAAGCCGTTCAAAAACAAAAAAGGTAGAAGTCGGGTAGAATACTATGAATACCACAAAATCTACGACCATTCTACCAATGATTGCTACGATTTAAAAAATGCAATCGAGAAATTGGCTAGGGAAGGTCAGTTAGATAGGTATTTAGTAGACAGGTCGAATGATCAAGGTAAGAGGAAAAGAGATGAAGAAGTTGGGTTCGCGGAGATTGACCGCCACAAACTCCTGAGAGGCACATCCATATGATTGCTGGAGGATTCGCAAGAGTTACAAAATTCCCCGCAAGAGACATTTAAAAGAAGTCTACCAGGTCAGTGAGGATGCTGAAATGCCCGATCTCTTGGTCATCACCCCGTCGTGATCACAATGATATTTGCCAATGAAAACCTCCACAAAACTCTAGTAGATCAAGGAAGCTCCGTGGACATCCTGTTCAAACCAGGTTTCGATAAATTGGGCCTACAAGAAAAAGAGTTGAGAGCATACCACCCCGATACCCTCTTCAGTCTGGGAGATACTCCTATCCAACCCCTAGGATTTATTTCTCTCTGTACCACCTTTAGGAAGGTCCCAAAATAAAAAACCTTGAGCATAGACTACATAGTAATCGATGTGGCATCGACTTATAATGCCTTTATAGGTTTGACAACACTAAACCAACTTGTTGTAGTAGTCTCCACCCCTCATATTTGCATGAAGTTTCCCACTCTTAAGGGAATAGCCACTGTGATGAGAGACCAGAAACTAGCAAGAAGATGCTACAATGAAAGCTTGAACCTATGAGGGTATACAAAAAGAAAGGAGGTCAACACTATAGCGCTTGGAGGTATCCGAGTTTGGGAAGAACTAAGACCTCAACCTGAAGGAAAGATCGAGGAGGTTGATATGTAAAAAAATTAATTTTCACGTATTAACTACCGGCAAGTATACCAGGTCGTATCAAGTAATAAAACTCACTTAGAGTGAGGTCGATCCCACGAGGATTAAAGGATTAAGCAATCAATAGTTAGTTGATTATTCTAGTTAGACGGTTCATATTGGAGTGATGAGCAACATGAAATGTAAATGACTAGAAATTAAAAGAAAGCAATAAAGTGCAAGAAAAGTAAATGACGTAAAAGTAAAGTGCAAGAAAATAAAGTGCTGGAAAGTAAGGTTGCAAGGAATAGAAAGTACAAGAAAGTAAAGTGCAGGAAAGTAAATGACGGAAAGGTAAATAACTATAAGTAAAAATAAAAGAGAAGCATTGGGATCAAGAGATATTGCTCTCTTAGGATCAACCATTCTCATCTCCTCTTCAATCATACAATTATTGATCTCTTGGAAAATCATAAGTAACCAAACCCCAATCTCTTGGTGATTTGATTTCTCTTAACATAAACAATTGCCAATCTCTTGATCTAATTGGTCATGAGAAGAGATGATGTTCAATTTCTGATTCAAAGGCCACACAACCCTCAAGACCTCAATTCAAAGTGGTTACATCTCACATACCAACTAAGAATATATTGATCAAGAGGATTATGAGAGAAGAGCCTCAAACTGAATTCCATGACCCCTTTCTCAAGGATCACATGTAATTTAAGTAGATCCAATCCCCCTTTCGGTAGTTATTGGATCTATGAAGCACAATGACTCTCTCTAAAGCAACAATAAAAGAAGAATTGAAGATGAAGAATGAAAATAAATCAACCCATTGAATTACAATAGAGCTCTCTTTCCCAATGGAAAGAGTTAGTAATTCATAACAAAATATTTACAAAAGTAAGAAAGAAAAGAGAAGAAGATGATGGTGAAAAAAGAGGGTCCGAAAACTCCCCCCAGCGGAGTGCCTAATTCTATGAAACTAAAACCTATATATAAGCTAGCCTAAATTACAAATTGAAATGAAATTGAAAATAAATTGCAATCAAATGAAAATTAACTATTCTAGATTATTCTTGTGGCCTTGATTGGTTAACAATTGTGGGCTCGCTTGCTTGAAGTATAAGTGGACTTGGAGTGAAGTTAATTGAGCAAAGGTGAGGCTTCCAGGCTAGCGTAGCATTTTTGAGGAAGGTGTAGCGCTCATGCACTCACGCGTACGTGTCACCCACGCTTGCGCGTCATCATTGTTTTTGGCACTTGTCACGCGTACGCGTCACCCACGTGTGTGCGTGATCTTCAGCGCTTTTGGAAAAAGCGTAGCTTTAGTGTCAAAGGCGCTCTTCCACGCGTACGCCTCGTCCATACGTGCGCGTGGTCTTCAAAAAATGTCAAATTCTCGTGTACGCTTTATCTGTGCGTGCGCGTGGTCTTCAAAAATATCACTTTCATGCATATGCGTCACCCACGCGTACGTGTCGCCAGCTAAATTTTCCCTCTTCTATCGCAGGCGCTCTTGGTAAAAATGTAGCGCCAAAGGCGCTCTTCTGGTAATCCAAAGCGCCTTTGAGAAAAGTGTTGTGCCAAAGGCGCTCTCTTGATATGAGGGACGCTTTTGGGTAGAGCGTAGCGCCAAAGGCACTCTCGCCTGTTTCTTATCTTTTCTGCTTCACCCTTTAAATTTTTTTCTTCTTTTGAGCTTGTTTTGTGCTTTTTGCTTCTTTTTCCACCATTTTCTACAAAATTCATCAAATTAAAAGATTAATGCAATATACAGCTTAAGCATAATAAATACTCAATAATTGGGCATTATAAACTAATTTTTGATATGAAAAAGCATAGAAAAACATAACATGATACGCAGTCATCACAACACTAAACTTAAACTTTGCTTGTCCTCAAGCAAACAAAGAATCATGGAATAAATTTTGACAAACCAAGGTGAGAAGAGTAGCAATTTTTATGTTCATGGTTGGCTAGTTTCTTATGCATACTACAATCACAAAAGAAATTCAAATGATTGATGCTTCTATCTAGCTCATTTTATGAAATCTTTTTCTTTATGTTCCTTTCTTGAAGCAAGCTTTTTATTATTTTCTTAGCTTAGCTTTTTGGGTGCTTTTCACCATTTTTTGAAAGCTACGACTCTAAATGCTTTGTTTTCAAGTATTACCACTTGATACATAAGCACCACAAGCATTTAATTAGAGGACTCTTTTAGCTCAATTGTTTCTTTTCTTTACTCTCTAATCATTGATGCTCAGAGCCTTGAGCTTTGAGGGAGTGCTTTGCATTTGAGCCTAGCCTTGACTCTAAGTGTTTTGTTTTCAAGTTTTTGCTTGATACATAAACACCACAAGTACTTGACAATTGAATTGTCATTGGTACTCAGAGCCTTCAACTTTCTCATTCTTTCCCTTTTTCTTTTCTTGCCTTAATTGCATTTGCTTTCTTCAAGGTTTTCATGATTTCAAAAATTTCATAAAATGTCCTAGATGAAAATTTCAATAAAACAAATTCAAGTGCAATTGAGCAACAATAGTCATGCTAGCCTTCCAATACTTATATGCTCATGCTAGGTTCTTCTTTAATTACCTTGTTTGTTTATGATCATGATACTCAATTACTTGACTCACAAAAATTCAAGATGGTAGTCATAATGTCATAGCAACATGTTACAATTCAAAAAAAAAAATCAAGCTATGCTTATTCACAACACACATGGATATGAAGAAAATAAGAGACATTCATGCAATTTAAAGTACTGGAAACAAATAAGAGGAAAAGGAACTTTACCACCTTGTAGTTCATCTTCATTGTTGTTGTCACTTTCCTCCTATTCTTCCCTTTCCCTTAACACCAAACTTAGAATGATTGCTTGTCCTCAAGCAACAAATAAAACAGTGGTGATGGGGTTTATGATGGGTCATGAGTGTCTTACACAATGAAATGTGAGTAATGCATGTGCTTAAGCGAGAAAAATTAAGGACACAATAAAGGCACAAGAAGTAATAACAGAGACAATGTGATTGCATTAATAAGTGGTGTGCATGGTACATAGCATGAAAAATAAGTGGCAACACCAAATTTAGTGTGACACTTTCATTTTAGAATGATGCAAGTACCCAATGAAAATTGAAAATCAAATTGTTGCATGGTAAGACCAAACTTAGAATGCAATCATATGCCAAATTATTGAAAATAAACAAAGCAAAGAAAGAAAATGTTACCTACTGTTGGGTTACCTCCCAACAAGCGCTCTTTTAATGTCATTAACTTGACATGTTGTTCTCAACTTTCTTCCTCTTCTTTCAGTTGGTTAAGAGGAATGACCCCAAGGGGAGAGAAGAGCAAGTTGATGTCCCCTGTTGGCCTCTTCCCAACAAGCTTTCTTTTGTTATTTGCTTGATTTTCTTTGCTTGCTTGGGTAGGGGTGGGATTGCTTTTGTTCGACCTTTTCTTCTTCATGAATGTTGTCCTTCGTATCTTGGTCACAATCCTTTTTTTAGTACTTTTGTTGGTTGCCTTCACTTCTTTGATATCAAGCATTGGGTTTTGTGTGATGGTTGGAGTGTCCTCTTCATCAAGAATTTCTTGAATTGGTGGTTCAATGAACCCATCCTTCATGCAACTCTCTGCTTCAAGGGGATGTAGACCCCCTTGGTTGTCTTCCTCCCTTTCTTTTGTAAGATCTTGCATTGCTTTCTTTGGGAGTGAGTTTGCATATTGCTTTATCATCTCAAGTAGCCTCTGTGGATATGGAATCCTTGGCTCATATGCCTCCACAACCTCCTTCTTCATTGGAATTTCACTTGGTATAGGTGCCTCTTTTTCTTGTTCTTCAAATTCCACCTTTGCACCCACCATTTGGTATTCATCCTCCTTGCTTAGTACACTTAAGTGTTTTGCTGCTTGATCTAAATACTCGTCCGTCTTCTTGCTTAGGATTTCTCGTTCTTCCCAAGATTGTTCTTGTCTTTCCAAGAATTCTTTGTGCCTTTGAAGGCATCGTTCCACTTCTAGCAAGAGAGAAGAAAGTTGGGGAGGATTTTGTGAATTTAGGGGTGTTGTGATGAAGTTGTTTTGAGGTGAAAAATCATGCGGTGAGGTTGAAAAATCTTGCATGAATGTATATGAGGGACAATCAAGTGATGATGGCTCTTGATAACTAGAATATGGAGCATCAAAATCTTCTCCTCAGCCACAATTTGTGTAAGTGTCATAACAATATGAGTTATTTTGTGGCTCTGGGAGGTATTTCATTTCATTTGATTGTTCACACTCCATCATTCTTTGTTGATATTCCCATCCACCATTAGCATAATGACATGAATCATTTTGTGGTGGTGGGCAATATCCCATGAATTTGTCTTGATCATTTTGTGGCCCTGGAGCATATCCCAATTGGGTTGATTGCTCATAATCTATCATTCCTTGGTGATATTCCTAGCCACCATTAAAATAATGACTTGAATCATTTTGTGGTGATGGGCAATATCCCATGTGATATGATCGATCAAAATGTGAAGTAAACTCCATTTGAATTTTGTAAAACACAATCACTAAGAAAAATTGAAATTCCTTATGTCCGAGATAAGGAGTTCTTAGTGAGGCAATAACACAAACACCTTAGTAGCAAGAGAAAATTGAAAACTAAAAGAATTAAATGACTTAAAAAAAAAGAGAAAAAAATGTCTAATCTAGGTAATCAACCACCGGTAGATTGTCAATCACAATTAATCTCCGGCAACGGCGCCAAAAATTTGATACGTAAAAAATTTAATTTTCATGTATTAACTTACCGGCAAGTATACCGGGTCGTATCAAGTAATAAAACTCACTTAGAGTGAGGTCGATCCCACGAGGATTAAAGGATTAAGCAATCAATAGTTAGTTGATTATTCTAGTTAGACGGTTCATATTGGAGTGATGAGCAACAAAAAAATATAAATGACTAGAAATTAAAAGAAAGCAATAAAGTGCAAGAAAAGTAAATGACGTAAAAGTAAAGTGCAAGAAAATAAAGTGATGGAAAGTAAAATTGCAAGGAATAGAAAGTACAAGAAAGTAAAGTGCAGGAAAGTAAATGACGGAAAGGTAAATAACTAGAAGTAAAAATAAAAGAGAAGCATTGGGATCAAGAGATATTGCTCTGTTAGGATCAACCATTCTCATCTCCTCTTCAATCATACAATTATTGATCTCTTGGCAAATCATAAGTAACCAAACCCCAATCTCTTGGTGATTTGATTTCTCTTAACATAAACAATTGCCAATCTCTTGATCTAATTGGTCATGAGAAGAGATGAAGTTCAATTTCTGATTCAAAGGCCACACAACCCTCAAGACCTCAATTCAAAGTGGTTACATCTCATATACCAACTAAGAATGTATTGATCAAGAGGATTATGAGAGAAGAGCCTCAAACTGAATTCCATGATCCCTTTCTCAAGGCTTACATGTAATTTAAGTAGATCCAATCCCCCTTTCGGTAGTAATTGGATCTATGAAGCACAAAGACTCTCTCTAAAGCAACAATAAAAGAAGAATTGAAGATGAAGAATGAAAATAAATTAACCCATTGAATTGTAATAGAGCTCTCTTTCCCAATGGAAAGATTTAGTAATTCATAACAAAATATTTACAAAAGTAAGAAAGAAAAGAGAAGAAGATGATGGTGAGAAGAAAGGGTCGGAAGACTCCCCCCAGCGGAGTGCCTAATTCTATGAAAATAAAACCTATATATAAGCTAGCCTAAATTACAAATTGAAATGAAATTGAAAATAAATTACAATCAAATGAAAATTAACTATTCTAGATGATTCTTGTGGCCTTGATTGGTTGACAATTGTGGGCTTGCTTTCTTGAAGTATAAGTGGACTTGGAGTGAAGTTAATTGAGCAAAGGTGAGGCTTCCAGGCTAGCGTAGCATTTTTGAGGAAGGCGTAGCGCTTGTGGATTCACGCATACGCATCACCCACGCGTGCACGTCATCACTGTTTTTGGCACTTGTCATGCGTACGCGTCACCCACGCGTGCGTGTGATCTTCAACGCTTTTGGGAAAAGCATAGCGTTAGTGTCAAAGGCGCTCTTCCGCGTGTACACCTCGTTCATGCGTGTGCCTGGTTTTCAAAAAATGTCAAATTCTCGCATACGCTTTCTCCATGTGTGCGCGTGGTCTTCAAAAATATCACTTTCATGCGTACGCGTCACCAGCTGAAAATATCACCCTCACGCGTATGCGTCACCCTCGCGTACGCGTCAGCAGCTAAATTTTCCCTCTTCTATCACAGGTGCTCTTGGTAAAAACGTAGCGCCAAAGGTGCTCTTCTGGTAATCCAAAGCGCCTTTGAGAAAAGCGTTGTGCCAAAGGCACTCTCTTGATTTGAGGGACGCTTTTGGGGAGAGCGTAGCGCCAAAGGCATTCTCTTAATGCTGAAGAACGCTTCTGGGCAAAGCGTAGTGCCAAAGGCGCTCTCCCCTGTTTCTTATCTTCTCTGCTTCACCCTTTAAACTATTTTCTTCTTTTGAGCTTGTTTTGTGTTTTTTGCTTCTTTTTCCATCATTTTCTACAAAATTCATCAAATCAAAAGATCAAAGCAATATTCAACTTAAGCACAACAAATATTCAATAATTGGGCATTATAAACTAATTTTTGATATGAAAAAGCATAGAAAAACATAACATGATGCGCAGTCATCAGAGGTCTAGATTGGGGAGGAGATAAAAAACAACTAGTGTAGGGGCAAACCTGGAAGAATAGCTAAAATAAGAACTTATTCAGCTCCTACGAGAAAAATCCAATCTCTTTGTCTAGAAAGCTTCCGACATACCAGGGATCCATCCTGATCTCATGAGTCACAAGCTTGCTGTTTACTCGGGCTCATGACCTATCCAACAGAAATGACGAAAGCTCAGTCCTAAAAGAGCAAAAGCCATAGAAGAACAAGTCCAGAAGTTGCTAAAAGCTAATTTTATAAGGTAGGTAAAATACCTGTTATGGCTTGTCAACATAATACTCGTGAAGAAACAGAACGGAAAGTGGAGGATGTGCATTGACTACACCGTCCTCAACAAAAGCTTGTCCCAAGGATCCTTACCCACTTCCTAATATCGGTGCTCTGGTAGATTCAGCCTCAGGCTATAAATACTTGTCCTTTATGGATGCATATTTGGGATCAAGGTTCTGAAAACCGAACCGGTCATCGAACCGCTCTAGCTATTGGTTCACTGGTTCCTAGGTTCAATCGGTTCGACCGTGGTTGAACCGAAAAAATTATTTTATAATAAAATAATAAATAAAATATAAATAAATACATTAAAACATAATTATACTCTAATATAAATCTTAAAGTATCATCCAAATTAAAAGTACTACATAAACCAGAATATTATGATCTCATTCAAATACAAACTCAAAAGTCAAATAACAAAAACAACCAATCAAACATAAACATAAGATGCCAACATCCAACTGATTCAAGTTTGTCATCAATCATCAAAATTCGCCATAACTTGTTGCATATTTCTTCGTTGATATCATCACCTTCATGTCCACTACTTGGACCAGAAAAATCAAGTGGTGCAGCATACAATGTACTACTACTACCACCACCACTACCACCTTGATCTAAATCAGCATCAATCTCATCTAACAAAATATATAACATATTATCAATAAATTAAAGATTAAAGCTATTGTAATAAATGATCAGACAATAAACTATAATACTCACGAGGAAAGCCTTCAATATTACTTGGAAGATCAGGCTCTTTTTCAACAACCTCTTCCGTCACCCAAAAGTCAACCAAATCAATACTTTCAATATTGATTGGATCATATTTTTACCTTTTGCTTTCTCTTTTGTCTTTTCGTCCTAACAAATTAAATACAATATATGATAAGCCTAGTATATTAACTACACAAAATCTCATGATATGAAATGAAAGTATGAAATATATATTTCCTGGATTTAAGACGTAAATTATATGTAACATACACAATATCACTTAGCCTATCATGCTCCAATCTATTCGTTCGTTTTGTATGAATTTGATAAAAAAAAGACTCCAATTCCTTTCACACCCCCGAAGAAGCAGATGCTTGGCTAAGAATGCGAACGGCCATATTTTGTAAACATGGAGCAAAACCACCAAACAACCTACACCATTCCTCTACAAGTTATGTAACACCCTAATATTCAAATCCTTATGCTCGAGTCAGAAGTCAATGATATTACGGTGGTACGACTCAGGTGGATTTTTACTATATAAAAGTAGGTAATTTCGAAAGGAGTATTAATTGAGAAGCCTGAAAAGAGTAGAAATAAAATCACCAAGACGTGTCACTCACGTATCGACAACAAAACATAAACCGTGAAGCCGAAAGCGATATACGGATGTGGCGTAGAGGAGATTAAGAGGTAGATAACAGATAGATATATATAACATAAGTAAATAGCCACTAGTCACGACCCGCAAAGTTTTGGCCGGCTAGGATACAGTATGAAAGTAGTTGACAACAGTATATCCTAATCTTTCCCGAAGGAAACATGAGAGCCTCTATAGGCAAATTTAAAAGAGTTTAATACATAATATAATCTTTTCAAAACAAAGGTGGAGAGATTTTAAGCAAAACACAAAGGAGAGAAAATAAAGATCTTCGCCGTCTCTCAAACGACCCACAACTCACTTTTGAGCACCTGGACCTGTATCTAAAAAACAAGAGATATATACAGAATGAGAACCCCGGGTCCATGGGTTCCCAGTACGGTAAAAGTGTCAAATAAATACAATGCACTGTAATAAAAACCCACTAAGCATCCTAAACTTCTTCACCAATTATCCATCCTAGGTTCTCGCTAATCCATGAATAGGCAACTGTCATAAGGGAGTGCTAAATCTAATTCATGTTTCACATGTTTCCCAACTCGCTGACTCTTCCACGAATTAGACTCAGAATCATAAGCAAAACTATCACCAGTTGTTCTATCTCAACAATTCTATATCAATACATCATACCTTCACCTGGAGCTAGTGAAACCACATCACTGTGTCTACCCAAGGAGTTCAAATTATCTCATTCAATAATCATCATCATCATGCAATCGCATCATCAATTCATCTCATCAAGAACAGCCCTCAACATCCACCGACACCAGCATGAGGGGCCTCTCAGTTGTACAAGCACAAGCAATACAGGCAAGTAATACACAAATATGGTACAAGTAGAACAAGTAGCACATAGTCAGGTAACATGGCATATATGATGTAGAAATCCAAAACAAACAGGCAAACCCAAACAATTCAAACATATGCAAATGATGAATGCCTGCCCTATGGCTGATGATATCATCTGTCGGTTATATAGCCAACCCGACATGTCGTGGTAGCTAACCATTGGACAGAAACACCCCTTGCAGAGCAAGTAGGTTTGAGCTACAGCCCCCTTGCTACTGCCCGCTCAACCCAGAGCCAGTGAAATAATCACTACTGCGGCTACTACCCAGGCGGGTGTCTAAAAGCTCAACCTGGAGCGAGTGGATTCACCACTACTGCCGCTACTACCCAGGCGTCACAATCTCTGACCTGGAGCAAGTGGGACGAACCACAACCCTTGCTACTGTCCAGGATCTCAAAACATATATTCGTTCAGTTTAAAAGCAATCATCATTGTTATCAAATCTCAAACATTAACCTGGAGCAAGCGTGATGAACCACCACTTTTACTACTACCCAGGTATCATAAATAATCATTTATTCAAAACTCCATAATTTAACTCATTTATCATAAACATTCTTTCCCGTCTCATACCCGGAGCAAGTGGACAATGCCACTGCCTACTACCCGGGGTCACACATCACATTTCAACATTCTCCATTATTATCCATTTAACACATTCATTTATTAATCATATATGCTTTTATACTCAGCCGTAACCAATAATGGCTTTGCCATAACCCGGCAATAACTCAGCCATCCGGGTCATGGTTCAATCAAGAACCAGCCATTTATCAATAAATATAGCCCTTCGGCTCATGGCATACACGGTACTTCCACTGTCATCCTCCATATCTCATATAATCATCTTCGATCATCATTGATCATAACTTTTTCCCTTGCTTCACTCGCAAGTTACCACATCCCCTAGCTCCTTTCTCATTGCTAGGCATATCATAATGATTTAATACATAAGGGGTGAGATCGGAGGCTTAGAAGCATGAGATTTGGCTTTTAAAACTCAAAAATCAACTTTGGCATGAAAATAGGGCCACGCATACGCGCACTCCACGCGCACGCGTGGAAGGGCACAAAACTCATCAACGCGCAAGCGTCATACGCGCGGATTGAAAAATAGCCAAACGGCGCGTATGCGTCAGCCACGCGTACGCGTGGGTGCACTTGCACCCCAGGCACAAAACTGGCACAATTCTGGCACAACTCTCAGAAAAATGGCTGGGCATTTGGTGCAGCGCATCGACGCGCCCACGCACACCACGCGCACGCGTGGATGGTGCCTTCTTGAAGAACGACGCGTACGCCCCAAGTACGCCTACGCGTGGAGGGTCATTCTGCTAAAAATTTTCTAAGTTAAAAGCTGCAGAATTCACAGATTCAACCCCCAATCTTCCGACGGACATAACTTTCTCATTTTAAATCGTTTTTTGCCCGTTCTTCGAACGGCATGGACATCGCGGATCCAATTTCACTTTTAAACAAGTTTGGCACAAAACAGAAATCCGCAGTCCAAGTTATGTCCCGTCAAAGTATGCCCAAAAACCATATTTTCACACAAAACCACAAAGTGCCATTTTCAAAACAAGCCATTTCCAACTCTTTTCAAAATCAACTAAAACATGCCAATTTCATTCCTTTCTTTGAAATCAATCAAAATATACCAAAATCAGCATCAAGCCTCCTCAACTCACACATTAACACTTTACCACAATTCACAAAACATCATCCCACCATTTTAACCCACTTCACCCAAGTGGCTCAAACTCAAACACATTTACATATCATATACTCTTCCTCATGCCAAATTTCAACAACACTATTTCCAATCAACCATCATTATACAAAATCAATATCATACTCACTAACACGTGGTTTCACCCACAAATCAACCTTAATCATTCTTCAAGCATATATCACAACATACGTATCTCTAATGCATCATCATACCATCAAGCTAAGGCATCAATAATCATAATCACATATATGACCACATAATATATCTCAACCAAAACCAAACATACCTCATCTACATAATTTTACCCAAAATTACCAAATTCCACACTCTAACTCTCCCAACCTTATTATTCAATAACCAACCCAATCATTCATATATTCATTATCTGAAATTTATCCAATCACTTGTGTCATCATATAATGCATACGTCAACTTACCTTCCTTACCTCTTTCTGGCCTCCGTCCCAAAATTCACGGCCTCTGGCCCAATTTCACAATTTAAATGCATAAACCACAAATCAATACTCATTACCCAATACATCAAATTTTCAATACACCAAGCATACAAGGCCACACAATTCTCAACCCAATCATTAAACTCATATTACATACCAGCTATGCATATTAGCACCAACCAATAACAAAATTCAAACTTAATCCTAGGGGCATCTAGCCTAGAAACTCTCATCACACCACACGGTACTTAAATGAAACTTAAACCGTACCGCTTGTAGCCAAACCAATTGAGCCTCTTCTTTGGAAGTCTTCACCAACCTTAGCTCCAAGCCTCACCAAAGCTCCTCAAGCAATACCAATCTCCCAATTGTGCACCAACATCACCAAATACACTAACATAACCAATATCACATACATACATCAACCTAGGGCTCATAAAAATGACAAATCACAAGGGTTTGAGCACTTCTTACCTCAGCCCGTATAAAGTAGGGATATAACCCGCTTAGAATCCATGTTGGAGTATCCCTAATCACCCAAAATCACAAGATTTCAACACTAACTACCTAAAAACGTGTAACAGTGGAGAATTTCGAAAGCTGGGCAGAGATGAATGGAATACTCACCACAAAAATTAGATAGAATTATAGAGGATGAGAAGAGCGACGTGTGGCCACAAACGGCTCGTCAATCGGAGCTCCGTAGCTCAAGTTATGGTGGTTTGAAGATCAAAGAGAGTTAGGTTTTCTCTCTTCTCTTCTCTCTTCCCAAATCAGCGCCCCAACCCTTCCTTTTAGGGTAAAATGAGCTGAAATGCTCATAACTAATGTTTATATATGTTGGGTCTTGGGTCCACTTAGGCCCGGTTCACTTATTTTTGTCCGTTGGCCCAATTTTGGGCCAAAACCCTTTAAGATTAGCGCTCTAAATCGCACTTTAAAAATTTCTACCTCCCCTAATTATAATTCCTCATTCCTTAATCTTATTTACTCATAATCAATTTCCTCAACTGTAGTACCAGACAGATCTTAGCCGGTACTGCCGGTCAAAATTCTACTGCGCGCTTTTACGCAGAAAACTATGTTTTTCGACTCGGAAAAATTCACTGAATCCAAATATCATATTTAAATTATCAAATTCCAATTGCCAAATCTTCCAAGCATATTCGCTCATATTTAACTCATTATTTAATTAATTTCGATTAGACCAGGTATTACATTCTACCCTCCTAACAGATATTTTCGCCCTCGAAAATTCCATCCATCACTGCGAGTACGCGAGCGTAGTCTGCCTTTATATCCAACGCATAACAGTTCCAAGGTCCTTTTACTCTGCGCACTTCCGTTGCCGCGCTCTGATTTCTCCATCTCTGAGGGTCTCGGTCATTCGTTCAACGCTGACCAACAGCCTCGTTCCTTACTTTTATCGTCTCATCAACTCACACCCTATTAAATCTCAAATCATGTCATCAATAATATTGCCATCATTGTTAATCATAGCCATCATCCCACATCATTATAATTAATCAAAGCCTTCTTCATTTTTAGAACTCAAATGAGTTTGGACTAACAAGCTGACAAAATCTTAAGAATCCAACTTACTTTAATAATCTATAAAAGCATTTGAAACACATCTCTTTTGTTAAAGTTATTCAAATCAAAGGTCCTTCTCGAAACTATAACCAACACTCCTTCAAATTCTTGGAAAAAAGAAAAAAAAATTTAACAGCACCTCCCCAATAATTGGAGTTTACCACCCGTCACGAGTTCCCTCAAACCAATCTCAGTACCGCATCAGCATTGCAATTTAAAGGTTTCCAAACTATTCCTCTAAAACCGATCATTATAAATCTTGATTTAAATCCAAGGTCACCATGACCAAACATCATAGCACTCATCTCTCGAACACGACAACTTGCACTCAATCATCATCTAAATCCGATTACGCATCAATGATAATTTTCTCATCCGTTTCAGAACCATCAAGGCTTACAGCCGCAATTAATTCCAATTATCTAGAATCATTATCTGCATAAGCTCACTAAACTTTTAAGTACTCAAAGCATAAAGCATTTCTAATCATACTCCACTTTTCCTTATTATTACCATACTATGCTAATGCTTTAGCAAGCTTCCGCTATGCCACCTTGATTTCTCGTCAAGTATTAGTTTCATCACTTATTTCCTCAAGTACTAAACCACCACTTAACTTGACCGACAATTCAAGTCAACGTTTCCAAATCCATCATTTAGGACCATCCCTTATCTATTTAAATCAAAGGAACTAAAAGTCACGGGTTCAATCCGTTTCATCAAAAATCCAGAAATCAACCAACTACATAACCAACACAACACATCATTCTCAACAGAAAGTCATTTACATCACAGGCATTTATCGATTTGTATTAAGGCAATTACCTCAATCTTACTGTCGCAATCGGCTCGCATCCTGACTCTCTCCTTGTTGGCAATTTCTTGATACATGCCCTGGTAACCCGCACTTGTAACATACACCTAACCCCAATTGGCACGGCCTATTTGGGTGATGACTTCCACATCTCTGATAACTTGAAACATCAGAAGCAGCCGCTGCCCGTTTTCCCTTACCGTTCCTTTGGGACTCCTCACTCGTCGCAAAGTTATTCTGTCCTTGGGGAAAGTGTTGTACGTATCCTCTCTCCTTAAACTATCGACCCCTTGGTGCGCATCCTTCATTGTGCTTTCTATGACTTCCTTTCTCTGCAACCCTCCTTTTCACACACTCTTAAGTAATTTTGCTCTTATTCACCAACTCTAAAAAAGTTCGGATCTCCATTGGTCCCACCGAACTTAAGATGTCGCTCCGGAGTCCTCCTTCATACTTAATGCATTTCCATTCCTCGAAGTCTCCCGGAGCTCCCTGACACATGCGGGAAAACCTGAATAGCTCCTCGAATTTGTCTGTATACTCAGATACGGACATAGCACCTTGCTTCAGCTACAGTAACTCCAATTCCTTGGCTGTCCTGGCGGAATTCGGAAAGTACTTCTTATAGAATTCCACCTGGAAGGCATCCCAAGTGATAGGATCATTCCCCTGTTGTAGGAGACGTCGAGCCCCTTGCCACCAATGCGATGTTTCCCCCGTGAGCAGATAGGTAGCAAATTCAACACACTGCTCTTCAGGCACCAACTGCGCTTGCAGTGCTCGCTCCATGGCCTGAAACCAAGTATCAGCTTCAGTCGGATTGGTGGTTCCCTTGAACTTAGGTGGATTAACCTTTAAGAAGGTTGCCAGTGTCATAGGGCCCTGAGCTTCCCTTCTGCCATTGCCATTATTGTTTATCTGTTGCCCAAGAGCCTCCGCGGTGGCCTGCATAGCAGCAGCCATATTCTCCAACGCCGCCATAAGGTTTACCGGGTTATTCGGGTTGATTTCCGATTCCTGCGTATTAGTACGATCTCTCTCACGTCCCCGACCGGGTCCACGAGGCGCCATCTGGTTCCTATACACACCAAACAATCGATATCAAGTTGATCAGTCTCAATATCAGAAGTATAGTGCTTCAAAGTACCAAAGGTACACTCATGGACTTTATGCTAGATATATCGGTTAGATACCCTAACTAGCACAGGCACAGACTCAGAGTATGCATTGAAGCATAAGCAGTTCCATCCCTCAGGCTCACGAGGATGAACTGCTCTGATACCATAATGTAATACCCTAATATTCAAATCCTTATGCTCGAGTCATAAGTCAATGATATTATGGTGGTACGACTCTCAGGTGGATTTTTAATATATAAAAGTAGGTAATTTCGAAAGGAGTATTAATTGAGAAGCCTGAAAAGAGTAGAAATAAAATCGCGAAGACGTGTCACTCACGTATCGACAACAAAAGATAAATCGTGAAGCCGAAAGCAATATACGGATAAAGCGTAGAGGAGATTAAGAGGTAGATAACAGATAGATATATATAACATAAGTAAATAGCCACTAGTCGCGACCCGCGAAGTTTAGGCCGGCTAGGATACGGTATGAAAGTAGTTGACAATAGTATATCCTAATCTCTCCCGAAGGAAACATGAGAGCCTCTATAGGCAAATTCAAAAGAGTTCAATACATAATATAATCTTTTCAAAACAAAGGTGGAGAGATTCTAAACAAAACACAAAGGAGTGAAAAGAAAGATCTTCGCCGTCTCTCAGACGACCCACAACTCACTTCTGAGCACCTGGACCTGTTTCTGAAAAATAAGAGATATATACGGAATGAGAACCCCGGGCCCATGGGTTCCCAGTATGGTAAAAGTGTCAAATAAATACAATGCACTGCAATAAAAACCCACTAAGCATCCTAAACTTCTTCACCAATTATCCATCCTAGGTTCTCGCTGATCCATGAATAGGCAACTGTCATAAGGGAGTGCTAAATCTAATTCATGTTTCACATGTTTCCCAACTCGCCGACTCTTCCACGAATCAGACTCAGAATCATAAGCAAAACTATCACCAGTTGTTCTATCTCAACAATTCTATATCAATACATCATACCTTCACCTGGAGCTAGTGAAACCACATCACTGCGTCTACCCAGGGAGTTCAAATTATCTCATTCAATAATCATCATCATCATGCAATCGCATCATCAATTCATCTCATCAAGAACAGCCCTCAACATCCACCGACACCAGCATGAGGGGCCTCTCAGTTGTACAAACACAAGCAATACAGGCAAGTAATACACAAATATGGTACAAGTAGAACAAGTAGCACATAGTCAGGTAACATGGCATATATGATGTAGAAATTCAAAACAAACAGGCAAACCCAAACAATTCAAACATATGCAAATGATGAATGCCTGCCCTATGGTTGATGATATCATCTGTCGATTATATAGCCAACCCGACATGTCCTGGTAGCTAACCATTGGACAGAAACACCGCTTGCAAAGCAAATAGGTTGGAGCTACAACCCCCTTGCTACTGCCCGCTCAACCCAGAGCCAGTGAAATAATCACTACTGCGGCTACTATCCAGGCGGGTGTCTAAAAGCTCAACCTGGAGCGAGTGGATTCACCACTACTGCCGCTACTACCCAGGCATCACAATCTCTGACCTGGAGCAAGTGGGACGAACCACAACCCTTGCTACTGCCCAGGATCTCAAAACATATATTCGTTCAGTTTAAAAGCAATCATCATTGTTATCAAATCTCAAACATTAACCTGGAGCAAGCGTGATGAACCACCACTCTTACTACTACCCAGGTATCACAAATAATCATTTATTCAAAACTCCATAATTTAACTCATTTATCATAAACATTCTTTCCCGTCTCATACCCGGAGCAAGTGGACAACGCCACTGCCTACTACCCGGGGTCACACATCACATTTCAATATTCTCCATTATTATCCATTTAACACATTCATTCATTAATCATATATGCTTTTATACTCAGCCATAACCGATAATGGCTTTGCCATAACCTGGCAATAACTCAGCCATCTGGCTCATGGTTCAATCAAGAACCAGCCATTTATCAATAAATATAGCACTTCGGCTCATGGCATACACGGTACTTCCACCGTCATCCTCCATATCTCATATAATCATCTTCAATCATCATTGATCATAACTTTTCCCCTTGCTTCACTCGCAAGTTACCACATCCCCTAGCTCCTTTCTCATTGCTAGGCATATCATAATGATTTAATACATAAGGGGTGAGATCGGAGGCTTAGAAGCATGAGATTTGGCTTTTAAAACACAAAAATCAAGTTTGGCATGAAAACAGGGCCACGCGTACGCGCACTCCACGCGCACGCGTGGAAGGCCACAAAACTCATCAACGCGCAAGCATCATACGCGCGGACGCGCAGATTGAAAAATAGCCAAACAGCGCGTATGCGTCAGCCACGCGTACGCGTGGGTGCACTTGCGCCCCAGGCACAAAACTGGCACAATTCTGGCACAACTCTCGGAAAAATGGCTGGGCATTTGGTGAAGCGCATCGACGTGCCCGCGCACACCACGCGCACGCGTGGATGGTGCCTTCTTGAAGAACGACGCGTACGCGCCAAGTACGCCTACGCGTGGAGGGTCATTCTGCTAAAAATTTTCTAAGTTAAAAGCTGTAGAATTCACAGATTCAACCCCCAATCTTCCGACAGACATAACTTTCTCATTTTAAATCATTTTTCGCCCGTTCTTCGAACGGCATGGACATCGTGGATCCAATTTCACTTTTAAACAAGTTTGGCACAATACGGAAATCCACAGTCCAAGTTATGTCCCATCAAAGTATGCCCAAAAACCATGTTTTCACACAAAACCACAAAGTGCCATTTTCAAAACAAGCCATTTCCAACTCTTTTCAAAATCAACCAAAACATGCCAATTTCATCCCTTTCTTTGAAATCAATCAAAATATACCAAAATCAACATCAAGCCTCCTCAACTCACACATTAACACTTTACCACAATTCACAAAACATCATCCCACCATTTTAACCCACTTCACCCAAGTGGCTCAAACTCAAACACATTTACATATCATATACTCTTCCTCATGCCAAATTTCAACAACACTATTTCCAATCAACCATCATTATACATAATCAATATCATACTCATTATCACGTGGTTTCACCCACAAATCAATCTTAATCATTCCTCAAGCATATATCACAACATACGTATCTCTAATGCATCATCATACCATCAATCTAAGGCATCAATAATCATAATCACATATATGACCACATAATATATCTCAACCAAAACCAAACATACCTCATCTACATAATTTCACCCAAAATTACCAAATTCCACACTCTAACTCCCCAAACCTTATTATTCAATAACCAACCCAATCATTCATATATTCATTATCTGAAATTCATCCAATCACTTGTGACATCATATAATGCACACGTCAACTTACCTTCCTTACCTCTTTCCGACCTCCGGCCCAAAATTCACGGCCTCCGGCCCAATTTCACAATTTAAATGCATAAACCACAAATCAATACTCATTACCCAATACATCAAATTTTCAATACACCAAGCATACAAGGCCACACAATTCTCAACCCAATCATTAAACTCATATTACATACCAACTATGCATATTAGCACCAACCATTTACACAATTCAAACTTAATCCTAGGGGCATCTCGCCTAGAAATTCTCATCACACCACACAGTACTTAAATGAAACTTAAACCGAACCTCTTGTAGCCAAACCAATTGAGCCTCTTCTTTGGAAGTCTTCACCAATCTTAGCTCCAAGCCTCACCAAAGCTCCTCAAGCAATACCAATCTCCCAATTGTGCACCAACATCACCAAATACACTAACATAACCAATATCACATACATACATCAACCTAGGGCTCATAAAATGACAAATCACAAGGGTTTGAGCACTTCTTACCTCAGCCCATATGAAGTAGGGATATAACCCGCTTAGAATCCATGTGTATTTCTAAACACCCAAAATCACAAGATTTCAACACTAACTATCCAAAAATATGTAACAGTGGGGAATTTCGAAAACTAGGCAGAGATGAATAGAATACTCACTACAAAACTTAGATAGAGTTGTAGAGGATGAGAAGAGCGACGCGTGGCCGCAAACAGCTCGTCAATCGGAGCTCCGTAGCTCAAGTTATGGTGGTTTGAAGATCAAAGAGAGTTAGGTTTTCTCTCTTCTCTTCTCTCTTCCCAAATCAGCGCCCCAACCCTTCCTTTTAGGGTAAAATGAGCTGAAATGCTCATAACTAATGTTTATATATGTTGAGTCTTGGGCCCACTTAGGCTCGGTTCACTTATTTTTGTTCGTTGGCCCAATTTTGGGCCAAAACCCTTTAAGATTAGCGCTCTAAATTGCACTTTAAAAATTTCTACCTCCCCTAATTATAATTCCTCATTCCTTAATCTTATTTACTCATAATCAATTTCCTCAACTGTAGTACCAGACAGATCTTAGTCGGTACTGCTGGTCAAAATTCTACTGCGCGCTTTTATGCAGAAAACTATGTTTTTCGACTCGGAAAAATTCACTGAATCCAAATATCATATTTAAATTATCAAATTCCAATTGCCAAATCTTCCAAGCATATTCGCTCCTATTTAACTCATTATTTAATTAATTTCGGTTAGACCGGGTATTACAAGTTACAATCCCATAGCTCAACTATTAGTTATCAAATTAAGGAAATGAAAATATAAAATAACTAAAAAAGTAATTATCAAACAGATACTCTTACCAGGTTGAAGTTTTTTTGCAACTCGAAAAGCTTCAGGCCTATCAAAGTTTTCCTTTCGATCTCTATATAAGTGTATTTCTTTCATTGCCTCAGCTGAATCTAAATTATTAACCTTGTAATGCAATGTAACAAGATCAAGTAAACCTTGCATGACATCAGGTGCTTCTTCATAATTTTCATCAAAAAAGCAAGCAGGATTCAAGAAATAAGCCGCTACATGAAGATCTTTTTTCAAATGTTTGTCCCATCTTGCGTTGATAATCTCTATGTAAGGTTGATATGTAGTCTTACAATGTTTGAACATTTCTTTGATTCCATTTTCTGACCTCAGCATACCTTTATAAACAATTTCCAATGATGGTTTATCATCGGCATCTACCAACCTCAGCAATTTGATCAACGGACTCACAATTTTGCATGCAGTAAAACAATCATCCCAAAATTTGTTGTCTAGGATAATTGCACTCACAGCTCTACCATTAGCACTCCTTCCTAATTTGTGTCCAGTAAAGTTTGTATCAACAACCAATGCTTGTAAATCCATTTTGCGCTTGAAGATACTCTTCAATGTGATGAAGACAGTGGCAAAACGAGTTGCACCTGGACGAACAATCTCCTTTCAAGTAGTTCTTTGTCTTAGCTAGGACAAGAACACCGTATGATTATACACAAACACAGTAATCTTTGAAGCACGTGTTGCAAAGTTAGAAATATGTGGCATGCTGCTTATATCCTTTAGAATAAGATTCAAGTAATGAGAAGCACAAGGTGACCAGTGAATATTTTTGAACTTCTTATTAATAAGCCTACCAGCAGCAACATAATTTGCCTCATTATCAGTCACTACATGATCAATATTATCAGGTCTAATCTATTTAATCACCTCCAAAAACAAGTCACACAAGCTTGAAGCATTTTTTTTACCACATTTGAAGCATCTACAGACTTTACAAGGCACAACCCTTTCAAACAATAAACCAAAAAATTAATCAATGTTCTTTGCCTTTGATCTGTCCAACCATCAGCCATGAGGGTACATCCAGTTTCTTTCCAAGCAAACCTATAGCTATCAACAACTATTTGACACGCCCTTTTGAGATCAGCTAATAAGTTAACCATCAGCTTATCATAAGAAGGACCTTTATAACCAGGCCCAATGCCAGCAACACCATCAGACATATCTTGAAAAAATGGTGACATAACCGCATAGAAAGGAATCCTACAATCTAAAAGCCATCTATCCACTCGCTTATCAACTTCATGAAGTGCCTCTTTGTTTTGAAACACACTTTTCATAATTGGTTGACTTTCTGGAGTTGTTCTTGGTACAAACATAGGAGGAATAATGGTTTTTGCTTTCTTTTTGGGATTGCCTCCAATCACCTGCTTAGTTGGTAACTGACTCGGAGTTTGTTGTTCTTCTTGCGTTATTGCTTCGTTAATTGCATCCTCAATCTCATCACTACCCTCTTCATTGAAATTTACTTTTCTTTTACTACTTTCAATTTTCTGAATCTCTTTCAATAAACCTTCCATTTGTTTTTCTACCTCATAAGGGACCTTAGAATATTTCTTAATATCTCCACCTATCTTCGCCAAATACTTTTTCATTCTATTAATTCCCCCGCCCCAAAAGTACTCAGACAAAATAAGCATTGGTAATGCGGTTTTCCATTTATATTTTGTAAAGCAACATATCTCCAAGCAGGATCAGTTTTTCCCCGAACATTAGAAGTATGTGATTGACTTTCGTTAGATCCGGGAGGAAGAGAAGGTTCATTCGAAGCTGAGTTATTCTCAGCATTATTATTCCTAGGTAGTTCTTGGTTGATACTCTCATCCATACCCAAACATTACTAGCAATCTAATAATGGTTTTTTCCAATTACAATATCACAACAACCCACTCCAACCCAATAATCTCAAGTTCACAACAAACAACATCCAAAATTATTCAAAATTATTAACAATTATTCAATAAACAACAAAATTCAGTTCAGTAAACAAAGAAAAATCATTTCAGTAAACAACAATTATTAAACAAAGTTCAAAGTTTAGTTCACAGAGCTTCACATACTTCACACTTTACAGTTCAATATCACTATATTAGTATATCAGACTTCACACTTCAGTGACTTCAGTTCACAGAGCTTCACAGATTCAAACAATTATTCAATCATACTCATTAGGGAGACAAAATCATGCAACAGTTATTCAATCAAACAATCAATTTTTCAAAAAATTACCTGGAAGCTCAAAGACACCTTCAACAGAGCATGCAAGAGGGAGACAAAGACATCGAGTGGCCAAGACGAGGAGCAATGGTGGAGCACCTTCGAACTGAGTGACCGACAGAGCTAGTGCTGGCGGTGGCGTGGCTACGCAACGGAGGCTTCGACGTTCCCACCGTGGTTGCGCAATGTAAGGGAAGGAAGGTTGTGATGGCTACTTCGCGATGGAGGGGAAGGGAGCGAACCCTTTCGCTACAACGGCGGCATGAGGCGGTGGCTGGACAGATGTGAGGGATGACCAGGAGCTCAATGAGAATGGGAGGGAGCCCTGTTGTGTGAGAGAGGTGTTCTGGACTTTTGAAAGCTGGATTTGGGCATCAGATGGAGTTAAGGATAACTGGCTAAGTGCAGAGGTTGAAATGGCAACATTTGGCTATCCATTCAAAAATCCGACGGGGTCACGGTATGGTTCAACTGACCGGTTCTTGGCCGGTTCACCGGTTCAACTCTGGTTTTTGAAATCTCCGATTTTGCTATTTGCCCGAGCCATATTTCTTCACGGTTTATGGTTCAACCGGTTCGACCGGCCGATCCGAACCAGTTTTTAGAACCTTGTTTGGGATACAACCAAATCCTGATGTATAAGTTGGATAAAGAGAATACCTCTTTCATTACTCCCAGGGCAAACTACTACTATGTGGGAATGTCTTTTGGATTGAAAAATGCTGAAGCCACATATCAAAATTTAATGAACAAGGTGTTCTCATTTCACCTCGAGAAATTAATGGAGGTCTATGTGGATGATATGCTTGTAAAGACTAAGGAAGAAAATTCTGTTGCCCAACCTTGCAAAAGTGTTCAACATGATGAGATTAAATCCCTGATATAAGGATTATCGTGGGTCTAGAATTTATTAAAAAATAATCTCGTCGAAGTATAGTTCCAAACCGACAAATAACCCTCAATCAAAGTTTAATTTTGGTTGTCACAAGTTCAACCCAATAAAAGTAACCGAAAGTATTGCTCCCGGGTCATTCTCCCTAGGAATTGCAATCAAATACTTAATTATTGGTTGAGTTTCACGGGGTGAGTTGATAAAAATGCAAGAAATTAAATGACAAGAAATTTAAATGACAATAAAGTAAATCAAACAAATAAATATAACAAATACTAAAGAGGCATTCATGGCAAGGATTAAGAATCAAGGTTTTCTATCCTAGTCATTAATTATGACACAATAATTATCGAGAGATATTCCTATTTCGTTATCTCTAACATTAGGAGAAAGTCAAATAAGACTTGTTAATCTCAATCCATAAGTCCTAATCAACTAACTAATTGCATTCACAAAAGATTACTATCAATGGAAACAATATTAACTAACAACTCTAGATCACCAACATAAGTTGGGTATTAATGACTCAAGATTGCCTAATTTCTCTTTCCAAACCAAGAATGAAAAAATCTACTCTAAGCCTAATCCAAGCATTTTATCAAACACTTGGTGTGCATAAAAATAAAAGAATATTAAATTGCAAGAAATATAAAATCTAAACTACCAAATGCAAGAAAATAGTAACTATAACTCAAACAAGCATCAATAAACATGAAAACATAAAATTGTATTAAATAGAAATCAAAATTAACAAGAGTTTATAAAACTAAAAAGTGACATAAAAAGGGAATTAACAAGAAGAACTAAGAGAACAAAGATGTAAGAACAAGAAATTGCAATGAAAACTAATTGAAAAAAAGAATTAAACCCTAAATCTAAGAGACAATTAAACTAAGAACCTTAATTTCTAGAGAGAAGAGGGAGCTTCTCTCTCTAGAACTAACCTAAAGCATGTTTCTTACACTACTCTAATTGCTCCCCCCTTCATGCTTCTTGAATTTGGCCTCTAATAGCTTTACAAATGAGTTGGATTGGGCTCCAACAAGTCTAGAAATTGCCCCTAGCGTGTTCCTTTAATGAGGTCACGTGACAAGTGTCACGTGTACGCGTGGCCTAGCGAAATTCCTTCCTCATGCGTACGCGTGATGCATGCGTATGAGTGGCCATGATTTCCACTAAATCCTCATTTTTTCATGAATTCTCCATTTTGCATGCTTTTTCTTCACTTCTTCAATCCAATCTTTGCCTTCTAAGCCTGAAATTACTAAACAAACATATCAAGGTATCAAATGGAATTAAAGAGAATTAAATTTAGCAAAAGGCCGGAGAAACCTCTAGAAAGAGGAAAGGGAAGACAATTGCTTCCACATCCGAGTCATGGAAGATGGAGAGATTCATCTCATAAGCCCATCACTAAGAAAAGGATGGAGCAAACAAGAGAGCCCTCTCATGGACCTCAACAAGAGCATGAGGAAATTCCTCATCATAAAATCCCTGAGATGCCTCAAGGGATGCAATTTCCTCCACAAAATTATTGGGAGCAAATTAACACCTCCCTAGGAGAATTGAGTTCCAACATGGGACAACTAAGGGTGGAGCACCAAGAGCATTCTATCCTCCTCCATAAAATTCAAGAAGATCAAAGAGCTATGAGGGAGGAGAAACAAAGGCAAGGAAGAGACATTGAGGAGCTAAAGCACTCCATAAGATCTTCAAGAGGAAGAGCTAGCCGCCATCACAAAGGTGGACCAGTTCTTTAATTTTCTTGTTCTTTATTTTTCTGTTTTTCGTTTACTATGCTCTATGTTTATTCATGTTTGTGTCTTTATTACATGATCATTAGTGTTCAAGGGTCTATGTCTTAAAGCTATGAATGTCCTATGAATCCATCACCCTTTTTAAATGAAAAATGCTTTAATTACAAAAGAACAAGAAGTACATGAATTTCGAATTCATCCTTGAGATTAATTTAATTATTTTGATGTGGTGACAATACTTTCTGCTTTCTGAATGAATGCTTGAACAGTGCATATGTCTTTTGAATTTGTTGTTTATGAATGTTAAAATTGTTGGCTCTTGAAAGAATAATGAAAGAGGAGAAATGTTATTGATAATCTGAAAAATCATAAAATTGATTCTTGAAGCAAGAAAAAGCAGTGAAGAACAAAGCTTGCAAAAAAAAGGTGAAAATAAAAGGAAAAAAAAAAGAAAGAAAAGAAAAAGCAAGTAGAAAAAGCCAAGACCTCTTTAAACCAAAAGGCAAGAGCAAAAAGCCAATAACCCTTTAAACCAAAAGGAAAGGGTAAAAGGATCCAAGGCTTTGAGCATTAATGGATAGGAGGGCCCAAAGGAATAAAATCTTGGCCTAAGCGGCTAAACCAAGTTGTCCCTAACCATGTGCTTGTGGCGTGAAGGTGTCAAGTGAAAAACTTGAGACCGAGCGGTTAAAGTCGTGGTCCAAAGCAAAAAAAAAAGAGTGTGCTTAAGAACCCTGGACACCTCTAATTGGGGACTCTAGCAAAGCTGAGTCACAATCTGAAAAGGTTCACCCAATTATGTGTTTGTGGCATTTATGTATCCGGTGGTAATACTGAAAAACAAAGTGCTTAGGGCCACGGCCAAGACTCATAAAGTAGTTGTGTTCAAGAATCAACATACTGAACTAGGAAAATCAATAACACTATCTGAATTCTGAGTTCCTATAGATGCCAATCATTCTGAACTTCAAAGGATAAAGTGAGATGCCAAAACTGTTCAGAGGCAAAAAGCTACTAGTCCCGCTCATTTAATTGGAGCTAAGTTTCATTAATATTTTGGAATTTATAGTATATTCTCTTATTTTTATCCTATTTGATTTTCAGTTGCTTGGGGAAAAGCAACAATTTAAGTTTGGTGTTGTGATGAGCGGATAATTTATACGCTTTTTGGCATTGTTTTTTGGTAGATTTTAATATGATTTAGTTAATTTTTATTATGTTTTTATTAGTTTTTATGCAAAAATCACATTTCTGGACTTTACTATGAGTTTGTGTGTTTTTCTGTGATTTCAGATATTTTCTAGCTGAAATTGAGAGACCTAAGCAAAAATCTTATTTAGAGGCTGAAAAAGGACTGCAGATGCTGTTAGATTCTGACCTCCCTTCACTCAAAATGGATTTTCTGGAGCTACAAAAACCCAATTGGCACGCTCTCAGTTGCGTTAGAAAGTAGACATCCAGGGCTTTCCAGAAATATATAATAGTCTATACTTTGCCCGAGTTTTCACGACGCAAATTAGTGTTCAAATGCCAAGTTCTTGCCCTATTCTGAAGTTAAACGCCAGAAACAGGTTACAAACCAGAGTTAAACGCCACAAACAGGCTGAAACCTGGGGTTTAACTCCAAGAGAAGCCTCTACACGTGTAAAGCTCAATGCTCAGCCCAAGCACACACCAAGTGGGCCCCGGAAGTAGATTTCTGCACTATCTGCACTTAGTTACTTATTTTCTGCACTATCTGCACTTAGTTACTTATTTTCTGTAACCCTAGCTACTACTTTAGTATAAAAACAACTTTTAGAGACTTACTATGTACCTCATGACATTTTTACACTTTACATTGTATTTATGATGGCATGAGTCTCTAAACCCCATGGTTGGGGGTGAGGAGCTCTGCTGTGTTTCGATGAATTAATGCAATTACTACTGTTTTTCATTCAATCACACTGGTTTCTATTCTAAGATATTCACTCGCACTTCACCCTGATGAATGTGATAATCCGTGACACTCATCATCATTCTCACCTATGAACGCGTGCCTGACAACCACCTCCGTTCTATCTGCACTAGCTTGAGTGTGTATCTCTTAGCCTCCTGGTTCATGATCAGAGTCTTCGTGGTATAGGCTAGAATTATTGGCGGCCATTCCTGAGATCTGGAAAGTCTAAACCTTGTCTGTGGTATTCCGAGTAGGATCTGGGAAGGGATAACTGTGATGAGCTTCAAACTCATGAGTGTTGGGCGTAGTGACAGACGCAAAAGAATCAACGGATTCTATTCCATCATGAGTGAGAACCGACAGATGATTAGCCATGCGGTGACAGTGCATTTGGACCATTTTCACTGAGAGGATGGATGGTAGCCATTGACAACGGTGATCCACCAACATGCAGCTTGCTATGGAAGGAGACCTGCGTGCGTGAAGAAGAAGACAGTAGGAAAGCAGAGATTCAGAAGACAGAGCATCTCCAAAACCTCAATCTGTTCTCCATTACTGCATAACAAGTATTATTTATTTTATGTTAATTACTTTTCATAAACCTAACCATTTTTATTATTAATTTCCTGACTAAGAATTACAAAATAACCATAGCTTGCTTCAAGCCGACAATCTCCGTGGGATCGACCCTTACTCACGTAAGGTATTACTTGGACGACCCAATGCACTTGCGGGTTAGTGGTACGAGTTGTGAAAAGTTTGAATCACAATTTCGTGCACCAAGTTTTTGCAAAAACTTAGTGCACAAAATTGTGATCTCAACGGCGCCAAAAACTTGGTATGCACGAATGTAAACTGAACTCCTTTTCACAACTCCGCACAACTAACCAGCAAGTGCACTGGGTCGTCCAAGTAATAAACCTTACGTGAGTAAGGGTCGATCCCATGGAGATTGTCGGCTTGAAGCAAGCTATGGTCATCTTGTAAATCTCAGTCAGGCAGATTCAAACGGTTTTGAGGTTTTGATAATTAAAATATAATCAAAACAGAAAATAAGATAGAAATACTTATGTAATTCATTGGTGAGAATTTCAGATAAGCGTATGAAGATGCTTTGCTCCTTCTGAATCTCTGCTTTCCTACTGTTTTCATTCAATCATTCATACTCCTTTTCACAGAAAGCTGTATGTTGGGGGATCACCGTTGTCAATGGCTACCGTCCATCCTCTCAATGAAAATGGTCCAAATGCGCTGTCACCGCACGACTAATCATCTATCGGTTCTCGATCATGTTGGAATAGGATCCATTGATCCTTTTGCGTCTGTCACTACGCCCAACACTCGCGAGTTTGAAGCTCCTCACAGTCATCCCTTCCCAGATCCTACTCGAAATACCACAGACAAGGTTTAGACTTTCCGGATCCCAGGAATGGCTGCCAATAATTCTAGCCTATACCACGAAGACTCCGATCTTTCAGAATGGAGGCTCAGAGATAGACACTCAAGCTATTGCAGTTAGAACGGAAGTTGTTGTCATGCACGCGTTCATAGGTAAGAATGATGATGAGTGTCACGGATCATCACATTCAACAGATTGAAGTGCGAGTGAATATCTTAGAATAGGAATAAGCTGAATTGAATAGAAAAGCAATAGTACTTTGCATTAATTCATGAGGAACAGCAGAGCTCCACACCTTAATCTGTGGGGTGTAGAAATTCCACTGTTGAAAATACATAAGTGATAATGGCGTTCATTGGCTTCATCCCCAGAGAGGGAACCAGAATGACCAAGACTCCGAATACAATAGTAAAAAGTCCTATTTATACTAAACTAGTTACTAGGGTTTACAGAGATAAATAAATGATGAAGAAATCCACTTCTGGGGCCCACTTGGTGTGTGCTTGGACTGAGCATTGAGCTTTACACGTGTAAAGACTTCTCTTCGAGTTAAATGCCAGGTTGCAGCCTGTTTGTGGTGTTTAACTCTAGTTTATAACCTGTTTCTGGCATTTAACTTTAGAATAGGGCAGGAAGTTGGCGTTTGAACGCCAGTTTGCATCGTCAAAACTCGTGCAAAGTATGGACTATTATATATTGCTGGAAAGCCCTGGATGTCTACTTTCCAACGCAATTGAGAGAGCGCCAATTGGGTTTATATATCTCCAGAAAATCGATTTCGACTGCAGAGAGGTCAGAATCCAATAGCATCTGCAGTTCTTTTTTAGCCAGAAAATACCTGAAATCACAGAAAAACACACAAACTCATAGTAAAGTCCAGAAATATGATTTTTATTTAAAAAATAATAAAAATATAATAAAAATTAACTAAATCATACTGAAAACTATGTAAAAACAATGCCAAAAAGCGTATAAATTATCCGCTCATCACAATACCAAACTTAAATTGTTGCTTGACCCCGAGCAACTGAAAATCAAATAGGATAAAAAGAAGAGAATATACTATAAATTCCAAAATATCAATGAAACTTAGCTCCAATTAGATGAGCGGGACTAGTAGCTTTTTGCCTCTGAACAGTTTTGGCATCTCACTTTATCCTTTGAAGTTCAGAATGATTGGCATCTATAGGAACTCAGAATTCAGATAGTGTTATTGATTCTCCTAGTTTAGTATGTTAATTCTTGAACACAGCTACTTTATGAGTCTTGGCCGTGGCCCTAAGAACTTTGTTTTCCAGTATTACCACCGGATACATAAATGCCACAGACACATAACTAGGTGAACCTTTTTCAGATTGTGACTCAGCTTTGCTAGAGTCCCCAATTAGAGGTGTCCAGGGTTCTTAAGCACACTCTTTTTGCTCTGGATCATGAATTTAACCGCTCAGTCTCAAGCTTTTCACTTGACACCTTCACACCACAAGCACATGGTTAGGGACAGCTTGGTTTAGCCGCTTAGGCCAGGATTTTATTCCTTTGGGCCCTCCTATCCATTAATGCTCAAAGCCTTGGATCCTTTTATTTTACCCTTGCCTTTTGGTTTAAAGGGTTACTGGCTTTCTGCTCTTGCCTTTTGGTTTAAAGAGCTCTTGACTTTTTCTGCTTGCTTTTTCTTTTTCTTTCTTTTTTTTTTAATTTTTTTCGCCATTTTTTTCGCAAGCCTTGCTTTTTCACTGCTTTTTCTTGCTTCAAGAATCAATTTTATGATTTTTCAGATTATCAATAACATTTCTCCTTTTTCATTATTCTTTCAAGAGCCAACAATTTTAACACTCACAAACAACAAATTCAAAAATATTCACTGTTCAAGCATTCATTCAGAAAACAAAAAGTATTGTCACCACATCAAAATAATTAAACTAATTTCAAGGATTAATTTGAAATTATGTACTTCTTATTCTTTTGTAATTAAAATATTTTTCATTTAAGAAAGGTGATGGATTCATAGGACATTCATAGCTTTAAGGCATAGATATTAGACACTAATGATCATGTAATGAAGACACAAACATAAATAAAATTAAAGCATAGAGAATGAAAACAAAAATAAATAGACAAGGAGATTAAGGAATGGGTCCACCTTAGTGAGGGTGGCGTCTTCTTCCTCTTGAAGAACCAATTGTGCTCTTAAGCTCCTCTATGTCTCTTCCTTGCCTTTATTGCTCCTCCCTCATAACTCTTTGATCTTCTCTAATTTTATGGAGGAGGATGGAATTCTCTTGTTGCTCCACCCTTAATTGTCCCATGTTGGAGCTTAATTCTCCTAAGGAGGTGTTGATTTGCTTCCAATAGTTTTGTGGAGGGAAGTGCATCCCTTGAGGCATTAGTGGTTATGGAAAAACAAAAAAGTAATGATTTTTCCACACCAAACTTAAAATGTTTGCTCGTCCTCGAGCAAAAGAAAGAGGAAAGGAGGAGAAGAAGAAGAAATGGAGGAGATGGAGGTGTGTGGTGGGTTCGGCCAAGGGTGGTGGAAGTGTGTATGAAAAGGTGTGAAGAGGAGAGAAGAAGAGGTGTGGCAGGTGGGGATCCTGTGGAGTCCACAGATCCTGAGGGGTCAAGGACTTATCATCCCTGCTCCATTGAGGCGTGCAAAAACGCCCTTAGAGTGCAATCCTGGCGTTTAACGCCAGATTGCTGCTTGTTTCTGGCGTTAAACGCCAGCTTTTCTCCCTTTCTTGGCGTTAAACGCCAACTTAATGCTCTGTTTTGGCGTTAAACGCCAGTCTGGTGCTTGTTTCTGGCGTTTAACGCCAGCTTGATGCTTCTTTCTGGCGTTAAACGCCCGTCTGATGCTTCTTACTGACGTTTAAATGCCAGTAAGCTCTTCCTCCAGGGTGAGCTATTTTTAATGCTGTTTTTTATTCTGTTTTTGATTTTTCAGTTATTTTTGTGGCTTCACATGATCATCAACCTACAAAAAACATAAAATAATAATGGAAAATAAATATATATAATTAGATAACATTAGGTTGCCTCCCAATAAGCGCTTCTTTAATGTCAATAACTTGACAGTGAGCCCTCATGGAGCCTCACAGATAATCAGAGCAAGGTTGGGGCCTCTCAACACCAAACTTAGAGTTTGGTTGTGGCTTCCCAACACCAAACTTAGAGTTTGGTTGTGGCCTTCCAACACCAAACTTAGAGTTTGGTTGTGGCCTCCCAATACCAAACTTAGAGTTTGAATGTGGAAGCTTTGTTTGACTCTGTATTGAGAGAAGCTTTTCATGCTTCCTCTCCATGGATACAGAAGGAGAACCTTGAGTCTTAAATACAAGGTAGTCCTCATTTAACTGAAGGACCAACTCTCCTCTGTCAACATCAATCACAGCTTTTGCTGTGGCTAGGAAGGGTCTGCCAAGGATGATAGATTCATCCTCATCCTTCCCAGTGTCTAGGATTATGAAATCAGCAGGGATGTAAAGGCCTTCAACCTTTACTAGCACGTCCTCTACTAGCCCATAAGCCTGTTTCATTGATTTGTCTGTCATCTCTAGTGAGATTCTTGCAGCTTGTATCTCAAAGATTCTCAGTTTCTCCATTACAGAGAGTGGCATGAGGTTTATCCCTGACCCCAGGTCACACAGAGCCTTTTCAAAGGTCATGGTGCCTATGGTACAAGGTATAAAGAATTTTCCGGGATCCAGTTTCTTCTGAGGTAATGTCTGCCTCATGAATGCATTCAGTTCATTGGTGAACAAGGGGGATTCATCCTCCTAAGTCTCAGTACTAAATAACTTGGCATTTAGCTTCATGATTGCTCCTAGATACTTGGCAACTTGCTCTTCAGTGATGTCTTCATCCTCTTCAGAGGAAGAATATTCATCAGAGCTCATGAATGGCAGAAGGAAGTTCAATGGAATCTCTATGGTCTCTGTATGAGCCTCAGATTCCTTTGGTTCCTCAAAGGGAAACTCCTTTCTGTCCAGAGGACGTCCCATGAGGCTTTTCTCACTGGGACTCACATCCTCCTCACTCTCTCCAGGTTCGGCCATGTTGGTAATGGTTATGGCCTTGCACTCTCTCTTGGAATTTTCTTCTGCATTGCTTGGGAGAGTACTGGGAGGAGTTTCAATAATCTTCTTACTCAGCTGACCCACCTGTGCCTCCAAATTTCTAATGGAGGAGCTTGTTTCATTCATGAAACTTAGTGTGGTCTTGGATAGATCAAAGACTATGGTTGCCAGGCTAGAATGGCTCTGTTCAGAATTCTCTGTCTGTTGCTGAGAAGATGATGGAAAAGGCTTGCTATTGCTAAACCTGTTTCTTTCACCATTATTATTGAAGCCTTGTTGAGGCTTCTGTTGGTCCTTCCATGAGAAATTTGGATGATTTCTCCATGAAGGATTATAGGTGTTTCCATAGGGTTCTCCCATGTAATTCACCCCTGCCATTGCAGGGTTCTCAGGATCATAAGCTTCTTCTTTAGAAGATGCTTCTTTAGTACTGTTGGATGCAGCTTGCAATCCATTCAGACTCTGAGAAATCATATTGACTTGCTGAGTCAATATTTTTTTCTGAGCTAATATGGCATTGGTGCACGAATTGTGAATCACACTTTTCACAACTCGTACCACTAACCAGCAAGTGCACTGGGTCGTCCAAGTAATACCTCACATGAGTAAGGGTCGAATCCCACGGAGATTGTTGGTTTGAAGCAATCTATGGTTATCTTGTAAATCTTAGTCAGGAAGTCAATTATGTTTATCAAGTGAATTGCGAATAACCAGGAGAGCATGAATTTAAAGTTACTTGTTATGCAGTAATGGAGAATATGTTGGAGTTTTGAAGATGCTTTGTCTTCTGAATCTCTGCTTTTCTCTGTCTTCTTGTTCACGCACGCACATCCTCCTATGGCAAGCTGTGTGTTGGTGGATCACCGTTGTCAATGGCTACCTTCCATCCTTCCAGTGAAAACTACGCTCACGCGCTCTGTCACAGCACGGCTAATCACCGGTTGGTTCTCAATCCGGTTGGAATAGGATTCACTATCCTTTTGCATCTGTCACTAACGCCCATCCTTCAGGAGTTTAAAGCTCGTCACAGTCATTCAATCCTTGAATCCTACTCGGAATACCACAGACAAGGTTTAGACTTTCCGGATTCTCATGAATGCTGCCATCAGTTCTAGCTTATACCATGGAGATTCTGATTACGGAATCTAAGAGATACTCATTCAATCAGATATAGAACGGAGGTGGTTGTCAGGCACACGTTCGTGGTTTGAGGAAGGTGATGAATGTCACAGATCATCACCTTCATCACAGTTAAGCGCGAATGACCATCTTAGATAGGAACAAGCGTGTTTGAATGGAAAACAGAAATACTTGCATTAATTCATCGAGACACAGCAGAGCTCCTCACCCCCAACAATGGGGTTTAGAGACTCATGCCGTCAGAGAATACAAAGTTTAGATCTAAAAATGTCATGAGATACAAAATAAGTCTCTAAAAGTTGTTTAAATACTAAACTAGTAGCCTAGGTTTACAAAAATTGGATAAACTATGATGGATGATGCAGAAATTCACTTCTGGGGCCCACTTCTGTGTGCTGGGGCCCACTTGGTGTGTGCTGGGGCTGAGACTTAAGCAATTCACGTGCAGAGGCCATTTGTGGAGTTGAACGCCAGTTTTTGTGCCAGTTTGGGCGTTCAACTCCAGTTTTTGATCCTTTTCTGGCGCTGGACGCCAGACTTGGGCAGAGGACTGGCATTGAACACCTGTTTACGTCGTCTATTCTTGTGCAAAGTATGGACTATTATATATTGCTGGAAAGCCCTGGATGTCTACTTTCCAACGCAATTGGAAGAACGCCATTTCGAGTTCTGTAGCTCCAGAAAATCCACTTTGAGTGCAGGGAGGTCAGAATCCAACAGCATCAGCAGTCCTTATTTCAGATAGGAACTTAGAATTCAGATAGTGTTATTGAGTATCCTTATTTCAGTATGATGATTCTTGAACACAGCTATTTTATGAGTCTTGGCCGTGGCCCTAAGCACTTTGTCTTCCAGTGTTACCACCGGATACATCAATGCCACAGACACATAACTGGGTGAACCTTTTCAGATTGTGACTCAGCTTTGCTAAAGTCCCCAATTAGAGGTGTCCAGAGTTCTTAAGCACACTCTTCTTTTTGGAGTTGGACCTTGACTTTAACCGCTCAGTCTCAAGTTTTCACTTGACACCTTCACGCCACAAGCACATGGTTAGGGACAGCTTGGTTTAGCCGCTTAGACCAGGATTTTAGTCCTTTAGGCCCTCCTATCCACTGATGCTCAAAGCCTTGGGATCCTTTTCAATTGCCCTTGCCTTTTGGTTTTAAGGGTTATTGGCTTTTTCTGCTTGCTTTTTCTTTCTATATATATATATATATATATATATATATATATATATTTTTGCAAGCTTTGTTCTTTGCTGCTTTTTCTTGCTTCAAGAATCATTTTTATGATTTTTTCAGATTATCAATAACATGTCTCATGTTCATCATTCTTTCAAGAGCCAACATATTTAACAGTCTTAAACAACAAATTCAAAAGACATATGCACTGTTCAAGCATTCATTCAGAAGATAGAAAGCATTGCCACCACATTTAACCAATTAGAATTTCTTTTATTGAACTCGAAATTTTATTGCTTCTTATTCAAGAGATCTACTATTTTATTCATGTTTAATGATGATGAGAAAAATAAACTATAGCTTAATTGGAGATAAAATCAAATAGATACTAATTACTATTATATGACTTCTAAGGTAAACTTTTATAAGGACACTGTCACAGAGTTAAGGCAGAAATTGGAAATTAACAACCTTTATTCTGGGGGCACGGGGGTTCCTCTGATCCTTGGGATGCTTGGTCCTACAAGAGAAGACTTTTGGCGCTTCAGTTCCCTTAAGTCACGCCCCTGCTCCTCTTGTTCTTTAAACATATAGGTCAGCATTTGACTGTGTTCCTTCTGTTGTTTTATTATTTGCTCCATAGCTTCCTGTATCTTGGTGACAGACGTCTCAAGATATTCCCAATATTCCGCTTGAGGAATCTCTGGGAGGAATTCATGTGCTCTCTTCTTGATAGGATCCTCCTGTGCTTGTTGTCTCTCCATTGATGCTTTGGTGATTGACTTTTCAATTAGGATATATTCAGTTATTCCCATCCTTACTCCAGCGTCCTTGCAGAGCAGAGAAATCACGCTTGGATAACCCAACCTGGCCTCTTTTGAATTTTTGTTAGCAATCTTATAGAGCTCAGTTGAAATCAGCTGATGAACCTCCACTTCCTTTCCCATCATGATGCAATGGATCATCACTGCTCTTTTAACTGTGACTTCAGAGCGGTTGCTAGTAGGCAACAGAGAACGCCCAATGAAGTCCAGCCATCCTCTGGCAACTGGTTTGAGATCCTCTCTCTTGAGTTGATTTGGGACGCCCTTTGTGTTGGTGGTCCACCTGGTTCCAGGGATACATATGTCCTCTAGAATTTTATCCAGGCCAATGTCTGCTCTCATCATCCTCCTGTTGAAGGAGTCTGGATCATCCTTTAGCTGAGGTAGCTTTAATATCTCTCTGATCTTATCAGGGGTGGTGTGAACAATCTTTCCCCTGACCGTGGTCCGAAATTCATAGTAGGCAGTTCCAGATAGTTTTTGCTTGTCAGTCTACCACATATTAGCATAGAACTCCTGGACCATGTTCCTTCCTACTTTCGTTTCAGGATTAGCCAGGACTTCCCAGTTCCTGATTCGAATTTGTTCCTGGATCTCCGGATATTCATCTTCTTTCAGATCGAATCTAACTTCCGGGATCACTGATCTCAGACCCATTACTTTAAGATAATGGTCTGAATGTTCTTTAGATAAGAACTTCCCTTAATTCCAAAGTGGTTTTGGAACGCTCTCTTTCTTGCCTCTTGGAGTGGATTGTTTTCCTTTGGGAGCCATGATCTTAGTGATCTCGGATAAACACACCAAACTTAGAGGTTTGCTTGTCCTCAAGCAAAAGAAAAGAAAGGAGAGGGATAGAAGGAGATCGAGGTGCACTTGTTGATGGAGGAGGGGGAGGCCGAACCCAATTTTAAAGGGGTGGGGGGTGGGTTTTCGAAAAATTGGAAGAGATAAGATAAAAAGATTGAGTTGAAAAAGATAAGATAGAAGATAGAGTTTAATTTTGGAAAGATATGATAGATTTTTGAAAAAGATAACTCTGAATTTTGAAAAAGATAATATGGATATTTGAAAAAGATATGGATTAGTTGAAAAGATTTTTGAGTGAAAAAGATAGATTTGTTTTCAGAAAAGATTTTGAAAAGAGTTGGATTGAATTTGGAAAGATGGATTTTTAGAAATTAAGGATTTTAGAAATCAGGGTTCTTGACATGTTCATGTAAAAAAATCATGCATTGAAGCATAAAATTTGAAATTAAAATGGAAATACGTGTGGGATAAATGGATTTGGCTCCTCCCTGTCTTCCTGGCGTTTGAACGCCCAAACACTGCTTGTTTTGGGCGTTCAACGCCCAAATGCTGATCTCCTGGGCGTTCAGCGCCCAGTTGCTGCCATTACTGGCGTTCAACGCCCATTGGGCGCCTGTTTCTGGCGTTGAACGCCCAGATTGCTGCCCTTACTGGCGTTCAGCGCCCAGTGGATGCCCATTTTGGGCACTGAACGCCCAAAATGCCCCTTTACTGGCGTTTTCTTGCCATTGAGCTCCCTATCTCTGTTTTGTGTGCAGATTCCTTCTGTAACCCTGTAAACTTATACAAATGATTCTGTACCTTAGTGTCAGTAAACTTTATATAAACAAATAAAAATAAAAATAAAAATAGGGCAAAAATGCTTAGAGGATTGATGCCCCATGGCTGGGTTGCCTCCCAGCAAGCGCTTCTTTATTGTCTTTAGCTGGACCATGCTGAGCTTTTAATCTAGCTTCAGCCTTGAGCATTCTTGCTCAATGTTGCCTTCAAGATAATGCTTGATTCTCTGTCCATTGACAATGAACTTCTTATCAGAATCAATATCTTGAAGCTCCACAAAACCATATGGTGACACACTTGTA
Source organism: Arachis hypogaea (assembly GCF_003086295.3). Taxonomy (NCBI): domain Eukaryota; kingdom Viridiplantae; phylum Streptophyta; class Magnoliopsida; order Fabales; family Fabaceae; genus Arachis; species Arachis hypogaea. Next base: position 113,527,726 of record NC_092046.1, read on the forward strand.
ATCACGTATGGTCCCCTCCACCGGGATTTCAGTTTCCCGGGGAATAGCCTGAGTCTAGAGTTAAACAACAGGACCTTCTGTCCTGGTTCAAAGATTCTAGATGACAGCTTTCTGTCATGCCATTTTTTTTATTTTTCTTTATAAAGCTTGGCATTTTCGAAAGCTGTGAATCTGAATTCCTCTAGCTCATTTAGTTGGAGCAATCGTTTTTCTCCTGCTAATTTGGCATCAAAGTTTAGGAATCTGGTTGCCCAGTAGGCCTTATGTTCCAGTTCCACGGGCAGGTGGCATGCCTTACCATACACGAGTTGGTATGGAGAGGTCCCTATAGGGGTCTTGAATGCTGTTCTGTAAGCCCACAGAGCATCATCCAAGCTTCGTGCCCAATCCTTTCTACGGGTATTTACTGTCCGTTCCAGGATTCTCTTTAATTCTCTGTTAGAGACTTCAGCTTGCCCATTGGTTTGTGGATGATATGGAGTGGCCACCTTGTGGCGAATTCCATATCGAACCATGGCAGAGTAAAGCTGTTTATTGCAGAAGTGAGTGCCCCCATCACTGATTAACACTCTAGGGACACCAAACCTGCTAAAGATATGTTTTTAGAGGAATTTCAGCACTGTTTTAGTATCATTGGTGGGTGTGGCAATAGCCTCAACCCATTTTGATACAAAGTCAACTGCCACCAGAATATAAGTGTTTGAATATGATGGTGGAAAAGGTCCCATGAAGTCAATTCCCCATACGTCAAACAACTCAATTTCCAAGATTCCTTGTTGAGGCATGGCGTAACCATGAGGCAGATTACCAGCTCTTTGGCAACTGTCACAATTACGTACAAATTCTCGGGAATCTTTATAGAGTGTGGGCCAATAGAAGCCACATTGGAGGACCTTGGTGGCTGTTCGCTCACCTCCGAAATGGCCTCCATATTGGGATCCGTGGCAATGCCACAGGATCCTCTGTGCTTCTTCTCTAGGCACACACCTACGGATAATTCCGTCTGCACATCTCTTGAAGAGATAAGGTTCATCCCACAAGTAGTACTTTGCATCAGTAATTAATTTCTTCTTTTGTATCCTGTTGTACTCCTTGGGTATGAACCTTGCAGCTTTATAGTTTGAAATATCGGCAAACCATGGTGCTTTCTGAATGGCGAATAAATGCTCATCAGGAAACGTCTCAGAGATCTCAAGGGAAGGGAGGGGCGTCCCTTCCACTGGCTCTATCCGGGACAGATGATCAGCCACTTGGTTCTCTGTCCCTTTTCTGTCTCTTATTTCTATATCAAACTCTTGCAGAAGCAATACCCATCTGATGAGCCTGGGTTTTGAATCCTGCTTTGTGAGTAGATATTTAAGAGCAGCATGATCAGTATACACAATCACCTTTGATCCTACTAAGTAGGATCTGAACTTGTCAATGGTGTAAACCACTGCAAGTAATTCCTTTTCTGTGGTTGTGTAATTTTTCTGGGCATCATTTAAAACGCGACTAGCATAATAAATGACATGCAGAAGCTTGTCATGCCTCTGTCCCAATACTGCACCAATGGCATGATCACTGGCATCACACATTAGCTCAAATGGTAATGTCCAGTCTGGTGTAGAAATAACTGGTGCTGTGACCAGCTTAGCTTTCAGTGTTTCAAACGCCTGCAGGCATGCTGTGTCAAACACAAATGGCGTGTCAGCAACTAGCAGATTGCTTAGAGGTTTTGCGATTTTTGAAAAATCCTTTATAAACCTCCTATAGAATCCTGCATGCCCTAGAAAGCTTCTGATTGCCTTAACATTGGCAGGTGGTGGTAATTTTTCAATTACCTCTATTTTTGCTTGATCCACCTCTATTCCCTTGTTTGAGATTTTATGCCCAAGAACAATTCCTTCAGTCACCATGAAGTGACACTTTTCCTAGTTTAAAACTAGGTTGGTCTCTTGGCATCTTTTCAGAACAAGTTTCAAGTGATCAAGACAGGAGCTGAATGAGTCTCCATATACTGAGAAGTCATCCATGAAGACTTCCAGAAATTTTTCCACCATGTCAGAGAAAATAGAGAGCATGCATCTCTGGAAGGTTGCAGCCGCATTACATAGCCCAAATGACATCCTTCTATAAGCAAACACTCCAGATGGACATGTGAATGCTGTTTTCTCTTGATCCTGGGGATCCACTGCAATCTGGTTGTAGCCTGAGTAGCCATCCAGAAAGCAGTAATAATCATGACCTGCTAGTCTTTCTAGCATCTGGTCTATGAATGGTAAAGGAAAATGATCCTTTCTGGTGGCTGTATTGAGCCTTCTGTAGTCAATACACATGCGCCACCCTGTAACTGTTCTTGTAGGAACCAGTTCATTTTTTTCATTATGAATCACTGTCATGCCTCCCTTTTTTGGGACGACTTGCACAGGGCTCACCCAGGGGCTATCAGAAATAGGATAAATAATCCCAGCCTCTAGTAACTTGGTGACCTCTTTCTGCACCACTTCCTTCATGGCTGGATTTAGCCGCCTCTGTGGTTGAACCACTGGTTTGGCATTGTCCTCCAATAGGATTTTGTGCATGCATCTAGCTGGGCTTATGCCCTTAAGGTCACCTATGGACCACCCAAGAGCTGTCTTGTGTGTCCTTAGCACTTGAATAAGTGCTTCCTCTTCCTGTGAATTTAAAGCAGAGCTTATGATCACTGGAAAAGTGTCATCTTCTCCCAGAAATGCATATTTCAAGGATGGTGGTAGTGGCTTGAGCTCGGGTTTAGGAGGTTTTTCCTCTTTCAGAAGAAAGTTCAGAGGCTCTTTCATGTCCTCTGAATCCTCCAAATCAGGCTGAACATCTTTAAAGATGTCTTCCAACTCTGATTCGAGACTCTCAGCCATGTTGATCTCTTCTACCAAAGAGTCAATGAGATCAACTTTCATGCAGTCTGTTGATGTGTCTGGATGCTGCATGGCTTTGACAGCGTTCAACTTAAACTCATCATCATTGACTCTCAGGGTTATTTCCCCCTGTTGGACGTCAATGAGGGATCGTCCAGTTGCTAGGAAGGGTCTTCCTAGAATGAGAGTAGCACTCTTGTGCTCCTCCATTTCCAGCACAACAAAGTCAGTGGGAAAGGCGAATGGCCCAACTCTGACAATCATGTCCTCAATCACGCCTGATGGGTATTTAGTGGAACAATCAGCAAGTTGGAGACATATCCGGGTTGGTTTAACTTCTTCAGTTAAGCCAAGCTTCCTGATAGTGGATGCAGGTATCAGGTTGATGCTTGCCCCAAGATCGCATAAAGCTGTCTTGGTGCAATGACCTTCTAATATGCATGGTATCAGAAAACTCCCAGGGTCTTTAAGCTTTTCAGGAAAGCTTTTCAGAATGACTGCACTGCATTCTTCAGTGAGGAGAACTCTTTCTGTTTCTCTCCACTCCTTTTTATGACTCAAGATTTCTTTCATTAACTTGGCATAAGAAGGTATTTTCTCAAGTGCCTCTGCAAATGGAATCTTTATTTCAAGAGTCCTTAGATAATCTGCAAAGCGAGTAAATTGCTTATCCTGCTCCTCTTTCCGGAGTTTTTGAGGATAAGGTATCTTGGCTTTATATTCCTCAACCTTAGTGGTTAAAGAAGCCTTTTTAGAGGGGTTGTTATCAGCACTTGTGTGTGTCTGATCCCTCACTGGCAATTGAGTGCCAGAGTCAGAAGCTGGAGTGACGTTAGACGCCAGCTCACTGTCTGTTCCAGGCGCCTGAACGCCAGAAATGTGCCCATTTTGGGCGTTCAACGCTGGATTTTGCCCCATTTGGGCGTTCAACGCCAGATTTTTGCCCATTTCTGGCATTGAACGCCAATCCTGCCTTGTTTCTGGCGCTGAACGCCAGTTTTGGGCATGGTCTGGGCGTTCAGCGCCAGCCTTCCACCCATTTTCTGGCGTTTTAGTGCCAGAATTATTTTTCCCTGGGCTCTTATTGTCCTCAGGTGAATCTTTGGTGGGTCGCTCATTTCTTGAATTTTTGATGCCTTGAGGTGGGGTATTTAGTGTTTTCCCACTCCTCATTTGAACTGCTTGGCATTCTTCTGCTATTTGCCTTGATAGCTGCTGCTTTGTTTGCTTAAACTGTTTGTCCATATGTATATTAGCTATCCTTGTCTCCTGTAGCCTGTCCTTGAATTCAGCTAACTGCTTTGTTAGAAAATCCAATTGCTGATTGAATTCAGCAGCTTGTTTTACAGTACTGAATTCAGCAGTTACTGTTTTAACCTCTTCATTCATGGAAGGGTTGCTGCTTAGATACAGATGCTGATTCCTGGCAACTGTATCAATGAGCTCTTGAGCCTCTTCAATTGTCTTTCTCATATGGATAGATCCACCAGCTGAGTAATCTAGAGACATCTGAGCTCCTTCTGCAAGCCCATAGTAGAAGATGTCTAACTGAACCCACTCTGAAAACATTTCAGAGGGGCATTTTCGTAGCATCTCTCTGTATCTCTCCCAGGCATCATAAAGAGATTCTTTATCTCCTTGTTTAAAGCCTTGGATGTCCAGCCTTAGCTGTGTCATCCTTTTTGGAGGAAAATACTGATTCAGGAATTTTTCTGTCAGTTGTTTCCATGTTCTTATGCTGGCCTTAGGTTGGTTATTTAACCACCTCTTAGCTTGATCTTTTACAGCAAATGGAAACAGTAATAGTCTGTAGACATCCTGATCTATTTCCTTTTCATGTACTGTGTCAGCAATTTGTAGAAATTGTGCCAGAAACTCTGTAGGTTCTTCCTGTGGAAGACCGGAATACTGGCAACTTTGCTGCACCATGATAATGAGCTGAGGATTCAACTCAAAGCTACTAACTCCAATGGAGGGTATGCATATGCTACTCCCATATGAAGCAGTAGAGGGGTTAGAATATGACCCCAGAGTCCTCCTGTACTGTTCATTTCCACTTATGTCCATGATGGACAAAGGGATATAACTTGGATTGATTTACCTTTTTAATTATTTTATTTTATAGAAAGAGGACAACTTAACCAAAAATAAAAATAATCAAAAATTATGATTTTCGAAAAAATTGAGGAGAGAGGAAGTGTTTAGGAAGTTTTGAAAAGGATATGATGATTTTTAAAAAAAATTTTTTTTTTATATAATTTTCAAAAATTTGTTTTTAAAATAGAGAGAAAAGATATTTTTGAATTTAAAGAGGAGAGAGAAAAACAATAAGATAGCACAAGATTTAAAATTTTTAGATCTAATGCTCCCTATTTTCGAAAATTTTGGAGGGAAAACACCAAGGAACACCAAACTTAAAAATTTTAAAATCAAGTCACAAGGAAAACTCAAGAACACGAAGAAAGAACACCAAACTTAAAATTTTTAGAAAACCAAGCCAAAATTTTCGAAAACCAAAGGGAAATCAACAAGAAAACACCAAACTTAAAGTTTGGCACAGGATTTAATAGAAAAAATTATTTTTGAAAAAGGTTTTAAAAATATGATAGCCAATTACCATGAACATAAACACCACGTTCTAACTAACTGAGCTATAAATTTAAAGTGTTTTAATAAGGGATAAATAATAAAAGACTCTAAACCAAAAAAAAGAAAGATTTTTCCTAATCTAAGCAACAAAATAAACCGTTAGTTGTCCAAACACGAACAATCCCCGGCAACGGCGCCAAAAACTTGGTGCACGAATTGTGAATCACACTTTTCACAACTCGTACCACTAACCAGCAAGTGCACTGGGTCGTCCAAGTAATACCTCACGTGAGTAAGGGTCGAATCCCACGGAGATTGTTGGTTTGAAGCAATCTATGGTTATCTTGTAAATCTTAGTCAGGAAGTCAATTATGTTTATCAAGTGAATTGCGAATAACCAGGAGAGCATGAATTAAAAGTTACTTGTTATGCAGTAATGGAGAATATGTTGGAGTTTTGGAGATGCTTTGTCTTCTGAATCTCTGCTTTCCTCTGTCTTCTTGTTCATGCACGCACGTCCTCCTATGGCAAGCTGTGTGTTGGTGGATCACCGTTGTCAATGGCTACCTTCCATCCTTCCAGTGAAAACTACGCTCACGCGCTCTGTCACAGCACGGCTAATCACCGGTTGGTTCTCGATCCGGTTGGAATAGGATTCACTATCCTTTTGCGTCTGTCACTAACGCCCATCCTTCAGGAGTTTGAAGCTCGTCACAGTCATTCAATCCTTGAATCCTACTCGGAATACCACAGACAAGGTTTAGACTTTCCGGATTCTCATGAATGCTGCCATCAGTTCTAGCTTATACCACGGAGATTCTGATTACGGAATCTAAGAGATACTCATTCAATCAGATATAGAACGGAGGTGGTTGTCAGGCACACGTTCATGGTTTGAGGAAGGTGATGAATGTCACAGATCATCACCTTCATCACAGTTAAGCGCGAATGACCATCTTAGATAGGAACAAGCGTGTTTGAATGGAAAACAGAAATACTTGCATTAATTCATCGAGACACAGCAGAGCTCCTCACCCCAACAATGGGGTTTAGAGACTCATGCCGTCAGAGAATACAAAGTTTAGATCTAAAAATGTCATGAGATACAAAATAAGTCTCTAAAAGTTGTTTAAATACTAAACTAGTAGCCTAGGTTTACAAAAATTGGATAAACTATGATGGATGATGCAGAAATTCACTTCTGGGGCCCACTTCTGTGTGCTGGGGCCCACTTGGTGTGTGCTGGGGCTGAGACTTAAGCAATTCACGTGCAGAGGCCATTTGTGGAGTTGAACGCCAGTTTTTGTGCCAGTTTGGGCGTTCAACTCCAGTTTTTGATCCTTTTCTGGCGCTGGACGCCAGACTTGGGCAGAGGACTGGCGTTGAACACCAGTTTACGTCGTCTATTCTTGTGCAAAGTATGGACTATTATATATTTCTGGAAAGCCCTGGATGTCTACTTTCCAACGCAATTGGAAGCACGCCATTTCGAGTTCTGTAGCTCCAGAAAATCCACTTTGAGTGCAGGGAGGTCAGAATCCAACAGCATCAGCAGTCCTTTTTCAGCATGAATCAGATTTTTGCTCAGCTCCTTCAATTTAAGCCAGAAAAATACCTGAAATTACAGAAAAACACACAACTCATAGTAAAGTCCAGAAATATGAATTTTTCCTAAAAACTAATAAAAATAGACTAAAAACTAACTAAAACATACTCAAAACTATATGAAATTATCCCCAAAAAGCGTATAAAATATCCGCTCATCAGGCATTCAGAGTATCAATTTCAAGAACTCCCTTCTTCTGAAGCGTCCTATTGTTCACAGGATTCCTCTCAGAGGTGTACATGAACTGGTTATTTGCAACCATTTCAATGAGTTCCTGAGCTTCTGCAGGGGTTTTTAGATGAAAAGATCCTCTTGCAGAATGGTCTAATGACATTTTTGACAACTCAGACAGACCATCATAGAATATACATATGATGCTCCATTCTGGACACATATCAGTAGGACACCTTTTGATCAGTTGCTTATATCTTTCCCAAGCTTCATAGAGGGATTCTCCTTCCTTCTATCTGAAGGTTTGGATTTCCACTCTAAGCTTGCTTATCTTTTGAGGTGGAAAGAATTTGGCCAGGAAAGCACTGACCAGCTTATCCCAAGAGTTCAGGCTTTCCTTAGGTTGTGAATCCAACCATGTTCTAGCTCTGTCTCTTACAGCAAAAGGGAAAAGCATAAGCCTGTAGACCTCGGGATCAACTCCATTGGTCTTGACAGTGTCACAGATTTGCAAGAATTCAGCTAAAAACTGATGCGGATCTTCCATTGGAAGTCCATGAAACTTGCAATTCTGCTGCATTAGAGAAACTAATTGAGGCTTAACCTCAAAGTTGTTTGCTCCAATTGCAGGAATTGAGATGCTTCTTCCATAGAAGTTGGAAGAGAGTGCAATAAAGTCACCAAGTATCTTCCTTGCATCTCCATCATTGTTATTTGGTTCGGCCATGTCTCCTTCTTTTTTCGAAAATTTCTTTCAGGTCCCCTCCAGAGAGTTGTGCCTTAGCTCCCCTTAGCTTCCTCTTCAGAGTCCTTTTAGGTTCAAGATCAGCTTCAATAAGAATGTCTTTATCCATGTTCCTGCTCATATGAAAAAGAAGAGAATAGAAAAGAAGAGGAATTCTCTATGTCACAGTATAGAGATTCCTTTATATGAGTAGAAGAAGAAAATAATAGAAGAAGGAGAAGAGAAAAATTCAAAAATAATTAAAAAGAAAAAAATTATTTTTGTTTTTATTTTAAATATTGATTGAAATTCGAAAATTATAAAAAGGAATAAAATAAAATTGAATTTAAAAAAAATTAGTTAATTAAAAAGGAATTTTGAAAAAGTGGGGAGGAGTTTTCGAAAATTAGAGAGAGAAAATTAGTTAGGTGGTTTTGAAGAAGATATGATTGAAATAGTAAACTTTTAAAATCAAACAAAAAGTCAAGTAGTTAATTGAAAAAGATTTGAAAATCAAATTTGAAAAGATAGGAAGTTAGAAAAGATTTTGAAAATTGATTTTTGAAAAAGATATGATTGAAAATTATTTTGAAAAAGATTTGAAAAAGAAATTTAAAAGATTTAATTTTTGAAATTAAAGTTGATTACTTGACTAACAAGAAACTAAAAGATATGATTTTAGAATTTAAAGTTTGATCCTTTCTTAATAGGCAAGTAACAACTTGAAAATTTTTGAATCAAAATATTAAATGTTAGCAATTAATTTCGAAAATATGAAATAAAAATAAGAAAAAGATTTTGAAAATCAATTTTTAAAAAAGAATTCGAAAATATTCAAAGAAATTTGAAAAAGATTTGAAAAGATAGAATTTTGAAATTGAAATTTATGAGTAAAACAAGGAAAGATATATTTTTGATTTTTTTTATTTTTAATGAAGAGAGAGAAAAACACTAAAATGATGCAAAACATGAAAATTCAATTATTAGTTTATAAAAATTTTCGAAAAAAATTGAAAACAAAAATAAGGATTTAAAAAAAAAAAGTTTCAACCAAAAACAATAATAGAAAACTATAAACAAAAAAAAGAAAAATTTTTCCTAATCTAAGCAACAAAATAAACCGTCAGTTGTCCAAACTCAAAAAATCCCCGGAAACAGCGCCAAAAACTTGGTGCACGATATTGTGATCTCAACGGCACCAAAAACTTGGTACGCACGATTGTAATCTCAACTCCTTTTCACAACTCCGCACAACTAACCAGCAAGTGCACTAGGTCGTCCAAGTAATAAACCTTACGTGAGTAAGGGTCGATCCCACGGAGATTGTCGGCTTGAAGCAAGCTATGGTCATCTTGTAAATCTCAGTCAGGCAGATTCAAATGGTTATGAGGTTTTGATAATTAAAATATAATTAAAACAGAGAATAAGATAGAAATACTTATGTAATTCATTGGTGAGAATTTCAGATAAGCGTATGAAGATGCTTTGCTCCTTCTGAATCTTTGCTTTCCTACTATTTTTATTCAATCATTCATAATCCTTTCCATGACAAGCTGTATGTTAGGGGGATCACCATTGTCAATGGCTACCGTCCGTACTCTCAGTGAAAATGGTCCAAATGCGCTGTCACCGCACGGCTAATCATCTGTCGGTTCTCGATCATGTTGGAATAGGATCCATTGATCCTTTTGCGTCTGTCACTACGCCCAACACTCGCGAGTTTGAAGCTCGTCACAGTCATCCCTTCCCAGATCCTACTCGGAATACCACTGACAAGGTTTAGACTTTCCAGATCTCAGGAATGGCTGCCAATAATTCTAGCCCATACCACGAAGACTCTGATCTTTCGGAATGGAGGCTCAGAGATACACACTCAAGCTATTGCAGTTAGAACGGAAGTGGTTGTCAGGCACGCGTTCATAGGTGAGAATGACGATGAGTGTCACGGATCATCACATTCAAAAGATTGAAGTGCGAGTGAATATCTTAGAATAGGAATAAGCTGAATTGAATAGAAAAGCAATAGTACTTTGCATTAATTCATGAGGAACAACAGAGCTCCACACCTTAATCTATGGGGTGTAGAAATTCCACTGTTGAAAATACATAAGTGATAATGGTGTTCATTGGCTTCGGCCCCAGAGAGGGAACCAGAATGACCAAGATTCCGAATACAATAGTAAAAAGTCTTATTTATACTAAACTAGTTACTAGCGTTTACAAAGATAAGTAAATGATGCAGAAATCCACTTTTGGGGCCCACTTGGTGTGTGCTTGGGATGAGCATTGAGCTTTACATGTGTAGAGACTTCTCTTGGAGTTAAACGCCAGGTTGCAGCTTGTTTGTGGCGTTTAACTCTGGTTTGTAACCTGTTTCTGGCGTTTAACTTCAGAATAGGGCAGGAAGTTGGCATTTGAACGCCAGTTTGTGTCGTCAAAACTCGGGCAAAGTATGGACTATTATATATTGCTGGAAAGCGCTGGATGTCTACTTTCCAACGCAATTAAGAGCGTGCCAATTGGGTTGCTGTAGCTCCAGAAAATCCATTTCGAGTGCAGGGAGGTCAGAATCCAACAACATCTGCAGTCCTTTTTCAGCCAGAAAATACCTGAAATCACAGAAAAACACACAAACTCATAGTAAAGTCCAGAAATGTGATTTTTATTTTAAAAATAATAAAAATATAATAAAATTAACCAAATCATACTGAAATCTAACAATGCCAAAAAGCGTATAAATTATCCGCTCATCACAAAAAAACTTGGTGCACGAAATCACAATCACACTTTTGCAATTCCACACAACTAACCAGCAAGTACACTGGGTCGTCCAAGTAATACCTTACGTGAGTAAGGGTCGATCCCACGGAGATTGTTGGCTTGAAGCAAGCTATGGTTATTTTGTAATTCTTAGTCAGGAAATTAATAATAAAAATGGTTGGGTTTATGAGAAGTAATTAACATAAAATAAATAATATTTGTTATGCAGTAATGGAGAACAGATTGAGGTTTTGGAGATGCTCTGTCTTCTAAATCTCTGCTTTCCTACTGTCTTCTTCTTCATGCACGCAAGGCTCCTTCCATGGCAAGCTGTATGTTGGTGGATCACCGTTGTCAATGGCTACCATCCATCCTCTCAGTGAAAATGGTCCAAATGCGCTGTCACCGCACGGCTAATCATCTGTCGGTTCTCACTCATGTTGGAATAGAATCCATTGATTCTTTTGCGTTTGTCACTACGCCCAACACTCACGAGTTTTAAGCTAGTCACAGTCATCCCTTCCCAGATCCTACTCGGAATACCACAGACAAGGTTTAGACTTTCCGGTTCTCAGGAATGGCCGCCAATAATTCTAGCTTATACCACGAAGACTCTGATCATGAACCAGGAGGCTAAGAGATACACACTCAAGCTAGTGCAGATAGAATGGAGGCGATTGTCAGGCACGCGTTCATAGGTGAGAATGATGATGAGTGTCACGGATCATCACATTCATCAAGATGAAGTGCGAGTGAATATCTTAGAATAGAAACAAGCGTGATTGAATGAAAAATAGTAGTAATTGCATTAATTCATCGAAACACAGCAGAGCTCCTCCCCCCCAATCATGGGGTTTAGAGACTCATGCCATCCGAAATACAATGTGAAGTGTAGAAAATGTCATGAGGTGCAAAATAAATCTCTAAAAGTAGTTTTTATACTAAGCTAGTGACCTAGGTTTACAGAAATTAAGTAGACTAAGATAGATAGTGCAGAAATCCACTTCTGGGGCCCACTTGGTGTGTGCTTGGACTGAGCATTGAAGCTTCCATGTGTAAAAACTTTTTTTGGAGTTAAACACCAGGTTGTAGCCTGTTTCTGGCGTTTAACTCTGGTTTGCAACCTGTTTCTGGCATTTAATGCCAGAATAGGGTAAAGACTTGGCGTTAAATGCCAATTTGCATCGTCAAAGCTTGGGCAAAGTATGGACTATTATATATTTCTGGAAATCCTTGAATGTCTACTTTCCAACGCAATTGAGAGTGCACCAATTGGACTTCTGTAGCTCCAGAAAATTCGTTTCGAGTGCAGGGAGGTCAGAATCCAACAGCATCTGCAGTCCTTTTTCAACCTTTGAATCAGATTTTTGCTCAGGTCCCTCAATTTTAGCCAGAAAATACCTAAAATCATAGAAAAACACACAAACTCATAGTAAATTCCAGAAATGTAATTTTTGCATAAAAACTAATAAAAACATTGTAAAAACTAACTAAATCATACTAAAAACTACCTAAAAACAATGCCAAAAAGCGTATAAATTATCCGCTCATCACAACACCAAACTTAAATTGTTGCTAGTCCCCAAGCAACTGAAAATCAAATAGGATAAAAAGAAGCGAATATACTATAAATTTCAAAATATCAATGAAACTTAGCTCTAATTAGATGAGCGGGACTAGTAGCTTTTTGCCTCTGAACAGTTTTGGCATCTCACTTTATCCTTTGAAGTTCAGAATGGTTGGCATCTATAGGAACTCAGAATCCAGATAGTGTTATTGATTCTCCTAGTTCAGTATGTTGATTCTTGAACACAGCTACTTTATGAGTCTTGGCCGTGGCCCTAAGCACTTTGTTTTCCAGTATTACCACCGGATACATAAATGCCACAGACACATAACTGGGTGAACTTTTTCAGATTGTGACTCAGCTTTGCTAGAATCCCCAATTAGAGGTGTCCAGTGTTCTTAAGCATACTCTTTTTGCTTTGGATCACGACTTTAACTGCTCAGTCTCAAGCTTTTCACTTGGCACCTTCACGCCACAAGCACATAGTTAGGGACAGCTTAGTTTAGCCGCTTAGGCCATGATTTTATTCCTGTGGGCCCTTCTATCCACTGATGCTCAAAGCCTTCGATCCTTTTTACCCTTGCCTTTTAGTTTAAAGGGTTTCTGGCTTTTTGCTCTTGCCTTTTGGTTTAAAGAGCTCTTGGCTTTTTCTGCTTGCTTTTTTTTTTCTTTTTTTTTCGCAAGCCTTTGCTTTTCTCTGCTTTTTCTTACTTCAAGAATCAATTTTATGATTTTTCAGATTATCAAATAACATTTCTCCTTTTTCATCATTCTTTCAAGAGCCAACAATTTTAACATTCATAAACAACAAATTCAAAAGACATATACACTGTTCAAGCATTCATTCAGAGAAACAAAAAGTATTGTCACCACATCAAAATAATTAAACTAATTTCAAGGATGAATTCGAAATCTTGTACTTCTTATTCTTTTGTGATTAAAAACATTTTTCATTTAAGAAAGGTGATGGATTCATAGAACATTCATAGCTTTAAGGCATAGACACTAGACACTAATGATCATGTAAGAAAGACACAAACATAAAGCATAGAGAACGAAAACAGAAAAAATAAATAGACAAGGAGATTAAGGAATGGGTCCACCTTAGTAAGGGTGGCGTCTTCTTCCTCTTGAAGAACCCATGGTGCTCTTGAGCTCCTCTATGTCTCTTCCTTGCTTTTGTTGCTCCCCCCTCATAGCTCTTTGATCTTCTCTAATCTCATGGAAGGTGCCATATGGTTATGGAAAATTAAAAAGCGGGGCTTTTTTGACACCAAACTTAAAATGTTTGCTCGTCCTCGAGCAAAAGAAGAAAGAAAGGAGGAGATGGAGATGTGTAGTGGGTTTAGCCAAGGGAGGGTGATAGTGTGTATGAGGGGTTTATGATGGATGGATGTTAGTGGTGAAGAGAGTATGGAAAAGAGGATGGGGTAGGTGGGGATCCTGTGGGGTCCACAGATCCTGAGGGGTCAAGGACTTAGCATCCCTACTCCATTGAGGCATGCAAAACGCCCTTAGAGTGCAATCCTGGTGTTTAACGCCAGACTGTTGCTTGTTTCTGGCGTTAAACGCTAGCTTTTCCCCCTTTCTTGGCATTGAACGGCAACTTGGTGCTTGTTTCTGGCGTTAAACGCCAAGCTGTTGCCTGTTTCTGGCGTTTAACGCCAGCTTGATGCTTCTTTCTGGCGTTAAATGCCAGTCTGATGCTTCTTACTAGCGTTTAAACACCAATAAGTCTGTCCTCCAGGGTGTGCTATTTTTGATGCTGTTTTTTATTCTGCTTTAATTCTGCAGCTGTTTTTATGACTCCACATAATCATCAACCTAAAGAAAACATAAAATAACAATGGAAAATGAAATGAAAAAGTAATTAACATAGATAAATAAGATTGGTTTGCCTCCCAATAAGCGCTTCTTTACTGTCAATAGCTTGACATTACTGAGCCTTATAGTTTGCAGTGTCTGCAAACCACGGAGCTTCCTGAATAGCAAACAATTGCTCATCCGGAAAGGTTTCAGAGATCTCAGTAGGAGGGAGGGACGCTCCTGCTACTGGTTCTATCCGGGACAGGTGATCAGCTACTTGATTCTCTGTCTCTTTTCTGTCTCTTATTTCTATATCAAACTCTTGCAGAAGCAACACCCATCTTATGAGTCTGGGTTTTGAATCCTGCTTTGTGAGGAGATAATTTAGAGCAGCATGGTCAGTGTACACAATCACTTTTGATCATACTAAGTAAGATCTAAACTTGTCAATGGCATAAACCACTGCAAGCAATTCCTTTTTTGTGGTTGTGTAATTTTTCTGCGCATCATTTAAAACACGGCTAGCATAGTAAATGGCGTGCAGAAGCTTGTCATGCCTCTGTCCCAATACTGCACCAATATCATGGTCACTGGCATCACACATTAATTCGAATGGTAATGTCCAGTCTGGTGCAGAAATGACAGGTGCTGTGACCAACTTAGCCTTCAGAGTCTCAAAGGTCTGCAAACACCCTGTGTCACAGACAAATGGTATGTCAGCAGCCAGCAGATTGCTCAGAGGTTTTGCGATTTTTGAAAAATCCTTTATAAACCTCCTATAGAATCATGCATGCCCCAGAAAGCTTCTGATTGCCTTAACATTGGTGGGTGGTAGTAATTTTTCAATTACCTCTACCTTAGCTTGATCCACCTCTATTCCCTTGTTCGAAATTTTATGCCCAAGGACAATTCCTTTAGTCACCATAAAGTGACATTTTTCCCAATTTAAAACCAGGTTAGTCTCTTGGCATCTTTTCAGAATAAGTGCTAGATGGTTAAAACAGGAGCTAAATGAGTCTCCAAATACTGAAAAGTCATCCATGAAGACTTCTAGAAATTTCTCTACCATATCAGAGAAGATAGAGAGCATGCACCTCTGAAAGGTTGCAGGTGCATTGCACAAACCAAAAGGCATTCTTCTGTATGCAAATATTCCAGATGGACATGTGAATGCTGTTTTCTTTTGGTCTTGAGGATCTACTGTAATTTGGTTGTAACCTGAATAGCCATTCAAAAAGCAGTAGTATTCATGACCTGCTAGTCTCTCTAGCATCTGGTATATGAATGGTAAAGGAAAATGATCCTTCCTGGTGGCTGTATTGAGCCTTCTGTAGTCAATACACATACGCCACCCTGTAGCTGTTCTTGTAGGAACCAGTTCATTCTTTTCATTATGAACCACTGTCATTCCTCCCTTCTTAGGGACAACATGGACAGGGCTCACCCAGGGGCTATCAGAAATAGGATAAATAATCCCAGCCTCTAGTAACTTAGTGACCTCTTTCTGCACCACCTCCTTTATGGCGGGATTTAGCCACCTCTGTGGTTGAACCACTGGCTTAGCATCATCCTCTAATAGGATCTTGTGCATGCATCTGGCTGGGCTAATGCCCTTAAGATCACTTATGGACCACCCAAGAGCTATCTCGTGTGTCCTTAGCACCTGAATTAGTGTTTTCTCTTCCTGTGGCTCTAAAGCAGAGCTTATGATTACAGGAAAAGTGTCACCTTCTCCCAGAAATGCATATTTCAGGGATGGTGGTAGTGGTTTGAGCTCGGGTTTAGGAGGTTTCTCGTCTTCCTGAGGAGTTTTCAGAGGTTCTTTTATTCCCTCTGGTTCCTCCAGATCAGGCTGAACATCTTTAAAAATGTCCTCTAGTTCTGATTCGAGACTCTCAGTTATATTGACCTCTTCCACCAGGGAGTCAATAATATCAATACTCAGGCAGTCTTCTAATGTGTCTGGATACTGCATAGCTTTGACAACATTCAACTTAAACTCATCCTCATTGACTCTCAGGGTTATCTCCCCTTTTGGACGTCAATGAGGGTTCGTCCAGTTGCTAGGAATGGTATTCCTAGAATGAGAGTTGCACTCTTATGCTCCTCCATTTCTAGCACTACAAAGTCAGTAGGGAAGGCAAATGGCTCAACCTTGACAATCATGTCCTCAATTATGCCTGATGGGTATTTAATGGAGCTATCAGCAAGTTGAAGACATATCC
This sequence comes from Arachis hypogaea, assembly GCF_003086295.3. Lineage (NCBI taxonomy): Eukaryota > Viridiplantae > Streptophyta > Magnoliopsida > Fabales > Fabaceae > Arachis > Arachis hypogaea. The sequence goes on from NC_092046.1 coordinate 113,544,050, forward strand.
GGGTTGGTTTGACCTCTTCAGTCAAGCTAAGCTTTCTGATAGTGGATGCAGGGATTAGATTGATACTTGTCCCAAGGTCACATAGAGCTGTCTTGGTACAAGTTCCCTCCAATGTGCATGGTATCATAAAGCTTCCTAGATCCTTAAGATTTTCTGGTAAGCTTGTTAGAATGACTGCACTGCATTCTTCAGTGAGAAAAACTTTTTCTGTTTCTCTCCAATCCTTCTTATGACTTAAGATCTCTTTCATGAACTTAGCATAAGAGGGTATTTGCTCAAGTGCCTCTGCAAACGGAATCTTTATTTCAAGAGTCCTGAGATAGTCTACAAAGCGGGCAAATTGTTTATCTTGTTTCGCTTGGCAGAGTTTCTGAGGATAAGGCATTTTGGCTTTATATTCTTCAACCTTAGTTGCTGCAAGTTTATTTCCTACAGAGGCAGGTTGAGAAGCCTTCTTGAGGGAGTTATTATCAGCACTTGCAGGTGTCTGATTCCTCATTGGCGTTTGAACGCCAGGATTGGATGTGGATTGGGCGTTTAACACCGGATTCCAACCCTTTTCTGGCGTTTGAACTCCAGAACTGGACATGGATTGGGCGTTTAATGCCAGTTTTTTTACCCTTTTCTAGCGTTTGAATGCCAAACTTATTCCTCTCTGGGCTCTTACTGTCCTTAGAGGGATTTTCGGTAGCAGGTTGCTCATCCTCAGTCAGCTATTCCTTTCTTGGCTTTCTGCTGCCTTGAGTTGAGATATTTAATGTTTTTTCACTTCTTAATTGAACTACTTGGCACTCCTCTGTTATCTGTTTTGATAACTGCTGTTTTGTCTGATTTAATTGTGATTCCATATCCTTGTTAGCAATTTTGATTTCTTGTAGCATCTCCTTAAATTCTGCTAACTACCTTGTTATAGAAGATAGTTGTTGATTGAGTTCAGCAACTTGTTCCTGAGGACTAAAGTCAGTTGATACTGCCTTAGCTTCTTCTTTCATGGAGGACTCATTACTTATGTACAGATGCTGATTTCTAGCAACTATATCTATAAGCTCTTGAGCCTCTTCAATATTCTTTCTCATGTGTATAGATCTACCAGCTGAGTGGTCTAGAGATATCTGAGCTTTTTCTGTAAGCCCATAGTAGAAGATGTCTAATTGCACCCACTCTAAAAACATTTCAGATGGGCATTTCCTTAGCATCCCTCTGTACCTCTCCCAGGCGTTATAAAGGGATTCATCATCCTCTTGTTTAAAGCCTTGGATGTCCAGCCTTAGCTGTGTCATCCTTTTTGGAGAGAAATATTGATTCAGGAATTTGTCTGATAACTATTTCCATGTTCTTATGCTTGCTGTAGGTTGGTTATTTAACCACCTCTTAGCGTGATCTTTTACAGCAAAAGAAAACAGTAATAATCTGTAGACATCCTGATCTACTTCCTTGTCACGTACTGTGTCAACAATTTGCAAGAACTGTGCCAGAAACTCAATAGGTTCTTTTTGTGGAAGACTGAAATACTGGCAATTTTGCTGCACCATGACAATGAGCTGAGGATTTAGCTCAAAACTACTTGTTTTGATGGGAGGTATACAGATGCTACTCCCATATGCAGCAGTAATGGGGTTAGCATATGACCCCAGAGTCCTTCTGGACTGTTCATTTCCACTTAAGTTCATGATGGAGAAAAGGAGATGATGTGGATTGCAATTAAAATATATATATATATATATATATATATATTATTTAATTAAGGATAAACCAAATTAAAAGAAAGAAATAAAATAAAATAATTGAAAAATAAAATATAAGTTTCAAAAATTAAGAGAAAAAGTAAAATAAAAAAATAAATAAAAAAATTCAAATGCTAAAATGGCTAATTAATTAAAAAGATTTGAAAAATTTTGGATATGATTTTCGAAAATTGGAAGGAGAGAAAGTGATTAGGGAGTTTTGAAAAAGATATGTCTTAAAATTAAAGATACTTGTAAGAAAGTAAACAAAGGAAAAGATTTGAAAGAGATATGATTTTAAAATTTTAAAGATTGGAATTTTCTTAACAAGGAAACACCAAACTTAAAATTTTTCAATCAAAATAGTAAAATAGGACAAGAATTTCGAAAATTATGTCTAAAAGGAAAAGATTTTGAAAAATTTTATAAGAGATTTTCAGATTTTGAAAATTAAAAATTGAAATTTGAAATAAAATGATTTTGAAAAAGGTATGAAAATTTTTTTTTTGAAAAATATTTAAATTTTGAAATTTAAAACTAAGATAAGATAAAAATTTTAAAATAAAAATCTAAATTTTTAAAGGGAAATTTCGAAAATTTAATTAAAATAAAGGGAAAAGATATTTTTGAAATTAATGAGGAGAGAGAAAAACAATAAAATGACACCAAACTTAGAATTTTTAGATCAAAACAAAGAAAACAAACAAGTAAACTTTGAATGTCAAGATGAACACCAAGAACACTTTGAAGATCAAAATGAACACCAATAATAAATTTTTAAAAATTTTTAGAAAATAGAAACACAAAGGACACCAAACTTAAAAATTTTTATATTTTGGATACTAATAATTCGAAAATGCACAAGAAAAACAAGAAAAAACACAAAACAAGAAAAACTAAAGATCAAACAAAGGAAAATAAACAAGAACAACTTAAAGATTAAGAAAGAACTAAGAACATATAATTCAAAAAATTGAAAGAAAAATAAAATCATGCAATTGACACCAAACTTAAAATATGAAACTAAACTCAAACAGAAGACTAAATCATGAAGTTATTGGTTTTGAAAATTTTCGAAAATAATTTAGAAAAATAAAATAAGGATTTTAAAATTTTAACCAAAAACAATAATAGAAGACTCTAAACCAAAAAGAAAAATTTTTCCTAATCTAAGCAACAAAATAAACCGTCAGTTGTCCAAACTCGAACAATCCCCAGCAACGGCGCCAAAACCTTGGTGCACGAAACTGGGCCACTAATCTGTATTTTCGGGCCTATAAACCGTCAGTTGTCCAAACTCCATTCTGCAGCCTCTAATCTGTATTTTCGGGCCTGAAACTGGGCCAAAAGCAGCCTAGAAATCGCCCCCAGCGAATTCTGTTAATTACAGCACGTGACGCTCGTCACGCATACACATCAGCCATGCGTATGGGTCGCTGGACTTTTCACTGGCCATGCGTAGGCATCAGCCACGCGTGCGCGTCATTTGTCTGCTGCACCAGTCATGCGTACGCGTCGTCCATGCGTGCGCGTCGCTACCAGAATCTGAAATCCTTAATTTCTTGTGTTCCTTCCACTTTTGCATGCTTCTTTTCCATCCTCTAAGCCATTCCTGCCCTATAAACCCTGAAAACACTTAACAAACATATCACGACATCGAATGGTAATAAGAGAGGATTAAAAATTAGCAAATTTAGGGCCAAAGAAGTATGTTTTCAATCACAGCACAAAATTAGGAAGGATTTGTAAAACCGTGCAATTTATATGAATAAGTGTATGAATAATTGATAAAATCCACTCAATTCAATACAAAATAAACCGTAAAATAGTGGTTTATCAGACATCACCGCAAACTCGTAGTGCCCATAGCGCGTCCTAAATGCAGTTTTCAGAATATCATCCTTTTTTTACCTTAATCTGATGGTAACCGGATCTTAAATCAATTTTTGAAAACTCTCCAACTCTTTGCAACTGATCCATTAAGTCATCTATCCTCGGCAACAGATATTTGTTCTTCACAGCCACTTGGTTCATCTGTCGGTAATCCACACAGAGTTGCATTCCTCCATCTTTCTTCTTCACCAACAAAACTGGTGCTCCCCACGGAGATACACTCGGTCGAATAAACTTCTTGTTCAGAAGCTCTTCCAACTGAGTCTTTAATTTTGCCAGCTCTATGAGAGCCATTCGATATGGCACAATCGACACTGGTCCGGCTCCCGGCACCAAGTCAATCGTGAATTCAATTTCCCTTTGAGGCGGAAATTCGGGAATATCTTCAGGAAATACTTCAGGAAACTCCCCAACTACCGGAATTTAATCTAACTTCTGTTCATCACCTAGAATATTCGCAACCAAAAGTATATAACCCTGACATTCGTTCCCACTACAATTCACCAAAACAGAGTTCAGGTAATAACCCTCAGCTATCACTGCTCCTCATTTTCCTTCCGACATAAACCGAATCGATCGCTTAAAGTAGTCCAACAATACCCAGTTCTTTGAAAACCAATCAAACCCCAAAATCATTTTCAACCCAATCATTGGCAAGCAGATTAAATCACGAACAAATTTTCTATCCTCAACCTTGAAAAATACTTCCCTACTACCTGATTTAGTCACGGCCGTCTGATACAGGGTATGCACATGCAATCAAAAGCTAATTCTGACATTTTCAAACCTAGTTCCTCAACTTTATTAAATGCAATAAATGAATGCAAAACTCCAGTATCATAAAATTTAACCAATTTTATGGTTTATTTTGTATTGAATTGAGTGGATTTTATCAATTATTCATACACTTATTCATATAAATTGCATGGTTTTACATTTTCCTCCCTAATTTTGAGCTATGATTGAAAACATGCTTTTTTGGTCTTAAATTTGCTAATTTTAATCCTCTCTTATTACCATTCGATGCCGTGATATGTGTGCTAAGTATTTTCAGGTTTTCTAGGGCAGGAATGGCTTAAAGGATGAAAAAGGAAGCATGCAAAAGTGGAAGGAACACAAGAAATTGAAGTTTTGAGAATCTGGTAGCGACGCGCATGCATAGACGATGCGTACGCGTGACCGGCGTATTCGACAGATGACGCGCACGCGTGGCTGACGTGTACGCGTGACGAGCGTCACGTGCTGCAATTAACAGAAAATGCTGGGGCGATTTCTGGGCTACTTTTGGCCCAGTTTCAAGCCCGAAAGTGAAGATTAGAGGCTACAGAGTGGAGCTGGAAGGAGAATCAATCATTCACTTCTCATTCATTCACAATTTTAGGTTTTAGATGTAGGTTTCTAGAGAGAGGGGCTCTCTCCTCTCTCTAAGCTTTAGGGTTTTTGATTTTAGTTCTTCTCAAATTCAGATTTCTACCTTTCTTTAATTTAGTTTTCTCTTACTTTTATTTGTTCTAGCACTTTAGTTATCTACTTCCCTTATTGATTCCTTTATTTTGCTAATTTAGTTTATGAATTCATGTGTTACTCTCAATTTTCATTAATGCAATTTATGTTTCATGTTTCTTATTGTTCAATTGCTTTGTTATAGTTATTTCTTTGCTTTCGTTAGTCTTAGAATTTTCTATGTCTTGTTAATTTTCTATGTTTTATTTTGTGCCTCCCAAGTGTTTGATAAAATGCTTGGGTGAATTTTAATTTATATTTTTATCTTTTTGACTTGGATTGATTATTTAGAGACTCTTGAGTTATCAAAAGTCTTTTGTTAATTGGTGATTGAAGATTGCCAGTGATAAACCACTATTTTATGATATGTTTTGGACTGAATTGAGTGGGTTTTATCTACTATTCTCACACTTATTCATGTAAATTGCATGTTTTTAAGTTTCCTTCTTAATTTTGTGCTATGATTGAAAACTTGCTTCCTAGGTCTTAAAATTGTTAATTTTTAATTCTCTTTTATTACCATTCGATATCGTGATGTGTTTGTTAAGTGTTTTTCAGATTTACAGGGCATGAATGGCTTAAAGGATGAAGATGAAGCATGTTAAAGTGGAAGAAACACAAGAAACTAAAGAGTTGAGAAGCGAGGAGCGACGCGCACGCATGGCCGACACGTGCGCGTGACCAGGAGCATCGTTCAATGACGCGTACACATGACTGACATGTACGCGTGGAGAGATGCAGGCTCAACAACACGTACGAGTGGCTGACGCGTACACGTGACAGAACGTCACGTGCTGCACTTAACAAAACTCGCTGGGGGCGATTTCTGAGCTGATTTGGACCCAGATCCAAGCCCGAAAACACAGACTAGAGGTAGGGATGGAGCTGAGACTAGAGACTACACTTTCCACTTTAGTTTTTTATTAGTTTTGAGTTTTAGAGAGAAAAATACTACTTCTCCTAGGGTTTATGAGATTCTTAGATTTGCTTTTGAATTGGATCTAGAGAGAGCTGCTACTACCTTCAATTGGAGTCATTGTTCTTACAGTTTTCTTCTCTATTACTCTATTACTTTTGTTTTTCCATTTAATTGCTTGAATTCATGTTTGGATCTTGTTATTTTTGAAATTTATTAATGCATTGAATTATTTTTATGTTCAATTTTAGTACGTGTTTGATTATGCTTAATTATTGATAGTGTAAATTTAGATTTGATTAATTTCTTATAATTAATATATCTTTTATTTACTCCGATTATGTGTTTATGAAAATGGCATTCATGTTAATGGAGTAGATATTCCAACTTGGCTTAGGGGTTGATTAATTGGGATCCCTTGAGTTGTGATACTCAAGTATTATCTGTAATTGGGAATTGCTTGCTAACTCAACCCTCACCAACTCTAGTCATTTCCCACGAAACGACTAGGACTTGTGAGCTAGAGTTAGTGAAGCCACTTGACTTTCCTTCAATTGTTAGAGGATAACTAAGTGGAAGCAATGAACATTTACTATTCTACTTAGGAAAGACAACAAGGATAGAAACTCCAAAAGGACAATGATGGGTGGAAATCAGATTCCACACCAAAACTCACCGGCAAGTGTACCGGGTCGCATCAAGTAGTAAAACTCACTTAGAGTGAGGTCGATCCCACAGGGATTGATGGATCAAGCAACTTTAGTGGGTGATTAGTTTAGTCAAGCTAACATTGGTGAATTAAGTGAAATGTAACCAACAGAAAGGAAATTGCTAGGAATTTAAAAATGCAGAAAGTAAATTACAGTGAAAGTAAAGAGCAGAATGTAAATTAGATGAAGCTTAAATGACAAGGAAAGTAAAATTGTAGCATATCTCACTTGCAGGAAGTAAATTGACAGAACCTTGAAGAACAAGAAATATAAATTACATCAAGTGTAAATCAGCAGAATGTAGATTGGACAAAAGCTTAGAGAGCAAGAAAAGTAAATTGCAGCAAAATGTAAAGGGGGCTGGGTGCTGAAAAGTTAAATGAAAGCAGTAGATCAAAGCTTAGAGTAATTGCAGAGGAATTAAATTATGCAGGAAATGTAAATCAAGCTTAGTGTGAATGGAAAAGTGAAATTGCAGAAGAACAGAATTGCAGATTTGTAGCAAGCTCAATTGTAAAGTTGCAGAATGTAAATGTGCAGAAGAGTAAATCAAGCTCAAGAAGACTTCGATCAATTCTGAAATCTCAAAGAGAAATTAACAATTTCAATGAAATAGCAAAAACAGAAAGAAAGCCACGACATCAATTGCTTTCTCGATCAAAACAGAAAGGAAATTGCAGAGGAAGGAAATTGAAACAGAAAGGAAAGAAAACCCAGATCTGAATTTTAATTCTCAAGTTCAAAAAGGAAAATTTAAACAAAGAGCTCTTTATTCTAATCCTACTCCTATTGCTCTCTAGCAGAGCCAGCCTACACAATGAAATGAAATTGAAATTGAAAACAAATTACAAATGAAATTCCTAATCTAGCTTCTCTGTGTGCCTTTGAGTCATGTTAATGGGCTTTGCTTGCTTTGGATTTGAAGAAGAGTGAATCCGGATGGCTTTGGTTCAAGTGGCATGGGTTAGGGTGCATTTGGTTGAATTTTGGTTGGAGGCATGCTCCAGTGGAGCGCTCCGTTTGGTTTTGTGAGCATAACGCTCCCTATCCTTGGGCCAATTTTTGGTGCGCCTTGTTGCTTAGCAATGTCCCTAGTGCTCAATAAGTGAGCGCTACGCTTAAATTGTGAGCGCTACTCCTTGTTGCTTCAATGTTTTGTTGCACGCTGCCTTGGTTCCCCCTTCGAACCTTGGTATGAGCGTTTGCTCCCTTGGTTGAGTATTTTCTTGGGCCTTAAAGATTCCTATCACTTGTGCTTTAATTTCATGCCAAATATATATTTCTATATATCGTTGGAAAGCTCTGAATATCAGCTTTCCAACGCAACTAGAAGTGCATCAATTGGACATCTGTAGCTCAAGTTATAGCCCTTTGAAGAAGGCATGGTCATGTTGTCACAAGGCTTAAAGAAAAGCCCGAAAATGCTCACTTTATTGAGCGTAGCGCTCACTTAATTGAGCACCAGCCTTTGATGTGCCTTGCTTTCCTTGCGCGCGCCTTGCTTCCTTGGTTGAAGAGCACAAAAATGCTCACTCTAGTGAGCATAGTGCTCACTTCTTTGAGCGCTCCTTGTCTTGGCCTTTGTGCTCCTTGTCTTGGCCTTTGTTGAGCGCTCCCTTGGTTGAGTGCTCCTTTGGTTGAGCGCTCCCTTGGTTGAGCGCTGGCCTTGTGCTCCTTCATGGTTGAGCGCCACGCTTTATTTTTATGGGCGACGCTTTAAAAGCATGGCCTAAGATCCAAAGTATGCTCAATCTTCAAAGTGTGCCCAAAATTCTTCTTTTCTTCTTTTTAGCTCATTTTGTGCTTTTTTTGCTTCTTTTTCTTCTTATTTCCTACAAAGTTTATAAAATCAAAAGATCAAAGAAATATACATTTAAGCATAAAAGAATGCAATATTTAAGCACTAATTATCAATTTCTTGTACGAAAAAGCATAGAAAAATATGACATGATGACATGTCATTACAACACCAAACTTAAACCTTGCTTGTCCCCAAGCAAGAAAAAAATCATGCAATAAAGATTGACAATCCAAGGTAAGAAGAATAGCAACTCAATGTTCATGGTTGGCTAGTTTTTTTATGCATGCTACAATCACAAAAGAAATGTAAATGATTGATTCTTCTATCTAGCTCATTTTATGAAATCTTTTTATTATGTTTTTTCCTTGAAATAAGCTTTTGATTTTTTTATTAGCTTCTCCTTTTGGGTATTTTACCCCATGAGTTGATAACAAAGCTACGATTCTAAATGCTTTGTTTTCAAGTATTACCACTTGATACATAAGCACCACAAGCATTGATTTAGAGGACTTCATTAAGCTCATTTGTTTCTTTTCTTGACTCTTTAATCATTGATGCTCAGAACCTTGAGCTTTGAGGGAGTACTTTTGCACTTGAGCCTAACCTTGACTTTAAGTGTTTTGTTTTCAAGCTTTTTGCTTGATACATAAACACCACAAGTACTTAACAATTGAATTGTCTTTGGTACTCAGAGCCTTCAGCTTTCTCATTCTTCCCCTTTTTCTTTTCTTGCCTTAATTTGCAATTGCTTCTTCAAGGTTTTCATGATTTCCAAAGATTTCACAAAATGTTCTAGATGAAAACTTCAATTAAATAAAATCTAATGCAATTGAGCAACAATTAATCATACTAGCCTTCCAATACTTGTATGCACATGCTAAATTCTTCTTTAATAACCTTGTTTGTTTATGATCATGATACTTTATTGCTTTTGAATTCACAAAACTCAAGTTGGTAGTCATAATGTCATATCTACATGTTACAAATCAAGATTCAGGCTATGCTTATTCATAACACACATGTATACAGAGAAGATAAAAACACTCATGCAATTTACAGTGCTGGAAGTAATTAGGAGGAGAAAGGAGCGTTACCACCTTATGGTCTATCTTTCTTGTTGTTGTCCTTTTTCTCTTATTCTTCCTTTTCCCTCAGAATGCTTGCTCATCCTCAAGCAACAATTAGAACAATAGCTATGGGGCTAAGATAGATCATGAATGTCTTACACAATGAAATGTTAGCAGTACATGTGTTTTAAGCAAGCAAAGTTAAGGATAACAATCAAGGCACAAGAGACAGAGACATTGTGATTGCAAAAATAAGAGGGTGTGCATGATACATTGCATAAAGAATGAGTGGCACACCAAACTTAGTGTGACACTCTTACTTAGAATTGATGCAAGTATCCAATAAGAATTGGAAGCAAATTTTGTTGCATAGCAACACCAACTGAGAATGCAATCACATGTCCATTTATTTGAACTAAAACTAAATGAAACTGTTATATGTTAAGTGGTGCACAAAATTGTGATCATCAATGGTGCCAACAGCTTGGTACGCACAATTGTAATCTCAACTCCTTGTCACAACTATGCACAACTAACCAGCAAGTGCACTGGGTCGTCCAAGTAATAAACCTTACGTGAGTAAGGGTCGATCCCACGGAGATTGTCGGCTTGAAGCAAGCTATAGTCATCTTGTAAATCTCAGTTAGGTGGATTCAAATGGTTATGGAGAATTGATAATTAAAAGATGAATAAAACATAAAATAAAGATAGAGATATTTATGTAATTCATTGGTAGGAATTTCAGATAAGCGTATGAAGATGCTTTGTTCCTTCTGAACCTCTGATTTCCTATTGCCTTCTTCCAATCATTCATACTCCTTTCCATGGCAAGCTTTATGTTGGGCATCACCGTTGTCAATGGCTACTTCCCGTCCTCTCATTAAAAATGTTCCAAATGCGCTGTCACCGCACGGCTAATCATCTGTCGGTTCTCGATCATCTTGGAATAGGATCCATTGATCCTTTTGCGTCTGTCACTACGCCCAACACTAGCGAGTTTGAAGCTTGTCACAGTCATCCCTTCCCAGATCCTACTCGAAATACCACAAACAAGGTTTAGACTTTCCGGATCTCAGGAATGGCTGCCAATAATTCTAGCCTATACCACTAAGGTTCTAATCTTAGATTAGAAACCCAAGAGATACACATTCAAGCTTGTTTGCATGTAGAACGGAAGTGGTTGTCAGGCACGCGTTCATAGGTGAGAATGGTGATGAGTGTCACATAATCATCACATTCATCAAGTTCTTGAGTGCGAATGAATATCTTGGAGAAGAAATAGACTTGAGTTGAATAGAAAAATAATAGTACTTTGCATTAATTCATGAGGAACATCAGAGCTCCACACCTTAATTTATGGTGTGTAGAAACTCTACGTTGAAAATACATAAGAACAAAAGGTCTAGGAATGGCCGAATGGCCAGCCTCCCAAAGCGTGAACATACAAGTTCCAAGATGAAAAGTATGATCAAGTGTGTAAAATACAATAGCAAAAGGTCCTATTTGTAGAAAACTAGTAACATAGGGTTTACAAAAATGAGTAAATGATGCAGAATCCACTTCCGGGCCCACTTGGTGTGTGCTTGGGCTGAGCATTGAAACTTTCACGTGTAGAGACTTTTCTTCGAGTTAAACGCCAGCTTTTGTGCCAGTTTGGGCGTTTAACTCCAGCTTTTATGCCAGTTCTGGCGTTTTGATGCCAGAATTTCTATGCTGACTTGAAACGCCAGTTTGGGCCATCAAATATTAGGCAAAGTATGGACTATTATATATTGCTGGAAAGCCCAGGATGTCTACTTTCCAAATCAATTAAGAGCGCGCCAATTGGGCTTCTGTAACTCCAGAAAATCCACTTCGAGTGCAGAGAGGTCAGAATCTAACAGCATCTGCAGTCCTTTTTCAGCCTCTGAATCAGATTTTTGCTCAGGTCCCTCAATTTCAGCCAGAAAATACCTGAAATCACAGAAAAACACACAAACTCATAGTAAAGTCCAGATATGTGATTTTTATTTAAAAACTACTAAAAATATAATAAAAACTAACTAAAACATACTAAAAGCATACTAAAAATAATGCCAAAAAGCGTATAAATTATCCGCTCATCACAACACCAAACTTAAATTGTTGCTTGTCCCCAAGCAACTGAAAATAAAATAGGATAAAAAGAATAGAATATACAATGAATTCCAAAAACATCTATGAAGATCAGTCTTAATTAGATGAGCGGGGCTATTAGCTTTTTGCTTCTGAACATTTTTGGCATCTCTCTTTATCCCTTGAAGTTCAGAATGATTGGCATCTATAGGAACTCAGAATTCAGATAGTGTTATTGATTCTCCTAGTTCAGTATGTTGATTCTTAAACACAGCTACTTTATGAGTCTTGGCCGTGACCCTAAGCATTTTGTTTTCCAGTATTACCACCGGATACACAAATGCCACAGACACGTAACTGGGTGAACCTTTTCAGATTGTGACTCAGCTTTGCTAGAGTCCCCAATTAGAGGTGTCCAGAGCTCTTAAGCACACTCTTTTTACTTTGGACCACGACTTTAACCGATCAGTCTCAAGTTTTCACTTGACACCTTCACGCCACAAGCACATGGTTAGGGAAAGCTTGGTTTAGCCGCTTAGGCCAGGATTTTATTCCTGTGGGCCCTCCTATCCACTGATGCTCAAAGCCTTGGATCCTTTTTATTTTACCCTTGTCTTTTGGTTTAAAGGGTTATTGGCTTTTTCTGCTTACTTTTTCTTTCTCTTTTTTTTTGCATCCCTTTTTTTTTCGCATATAAATTTTTCTCTGCAAGCTTTTCACTGCTTTTTCTTGCTTCAAGAATCATTTTTATGATTTTTTAGATCATCAACTAGCATTTCTCCTTTTTCCTCATTCTTTCAAGAGCCAACAATTTTAACATTCATGAACAACAAATTCAAAAATATGTACTGTTCAAGCATTCATTCAGAAAGGCAAAAAGTATTGCCACCACATCAAAACAATTAATCTGTTTTAAAATTCGAAATTCATGTACTTCTTTTTTTCTTCAATTAAAAACATTTTTCATTTAAGAAAGGTGATGGATTCATATTCATAGCTTTAAGGCATAGACACTAAGACACTAGTGATCATGTAATAAGACACAAACATAAATAAACATAAAGCATAAAAATTCGAAAAACAGAAAATAAAGAACAAGGGAATTAAAGAACAGGTCCACCTTAGTGATGGCGGCTTGTTCTTCCTCTTGAAGATCTTATGGAGTGTTTGAGCTCCTCAATGTCTCTTCCTTGCCTTTGTTGCTCCTCTCTCATGATTCTTTGGTCTTCTCTAATTTCATGGAGGAGGATAGAATGTTCTTGGTACTCCACCCTTAGTTGTCCCATATTGGAACTTAATTCTCCTAGGGAGGTGTTAATTTACTCCCAATAGTTTTGTGGAGGAAAATGCATCCCTTGAGGCATCTCTGAGATTTCCTGATGAGAAATTTCCTCATGCTCTTGTTGAGGTCCATGAGTAGGCTCTCTTGTTTGCTCCATCCTTTTCTTAGTAATGGGCTTGTCCTCATTAATGAGGATGTCTTCCTCTGTGTCAATTCCAGCTGAATTGCAGAGATGACAAATGAGATGGGGGAAAGCTAACCTTGCCAAAGTAGAAGACTTGTCCGCCACTTTGTAGAGTTCTAGGGATATAACCTCATGAACTTCTACTTCCTCTCCAATCATGATGCTATGGATCATGATAACCCGGTCTATAGTAACTTCAGACCGGTTGCTAGTGGGAATGATTGAGCATTGGATGAACTCCAACCATCCCCTAGCCACGGGCTTGAGGTCATGCCTTCTTAGTTGAACCAGCTTCCCTCTTGAATCTCTCTTCCATTGAGCGCCCTCTTCACAAATGTCTATGAGGACTTGGTCCAACCTTTGATCAAAGTTGACCCTTCTAGTGTAGGGATGTGCATCTCCTTGCATCATTGGCAAGTTGAATGCCAACCTTACATTTTCCAGACTGAAATCTAAGTATTTCCCCCGAACAATTGTAAGCCGATTCTTTGGATCCGGGTTCACACTTTGATCATGGTTCTTGGTGATCAATGCATTGGCATAAAACTCTTGAACCATTAAGATTCCGACTTGTTGAATGGGGATGGTGAGAACTTCCCAACCTCTTCTTCGAATCTCATGTCAGATCTCCGGATATTCACCCTTTTTGAGCTTGAAAGGACCTCGGGGATCACTTTCTTCTTGGCCACAACTTCATAGAAGTGGTCTTGATGCACCCTTAAGATGAATCTCTCCATCTCTCATAACTCAGAGGTGGAAGCTTTTGCCTTCCCTTTCCTCTTTCTAGAGGTTTCGCCGGCCTTTGGTGCCATAAATGGTTATGAAAAAAAAACGGTTTAGCTTTTACTACACCAAACTTAGAAGGTTTGCTCGTCCTCGAGCAAAAAAGAAGAAAGAAGAGAGTAGAGGAAGAAGAAATAGAGGAGATGGAGGGGGGTGGTGTTTTGGCCAAGGGGGTGAAGTGGTGTTTAAGATGTGTGAAAATGAAGGAGTAAAGATGGGTTTATATAGGAGTGGAGAGGGTAAGGTTCGGCCATGTATGGGTGGGTTTGGGAGGGAAAGTGGTTTGAATTTGAATAGTGAGGTAGGTGGGATTTTTGGGGAAGAGGTATTGAGTTGATTGGTGAAGGGTATTTGGGGAAAAGTATTATGAAAAAGTGTGAAGAGGAGAGAGAGTGAGTTGAGGTTGGTGGAGATCCTGTGGGGTCCACAGATCCTGAGGTGTCAAGGATTTCTCATCCCTGCACCAATTAGGCGGGCAAAATGCCTTCTGCTGCCAATCCTGGCGTTAAACGCCAGGTTGCTGCCCATTTCTGGTCTTTAACGCCAGCTTCTTGCCCTTTTCTAGCGTTAAACGCCAATCTGGTGCCCTTACTGGCGTTTAAACGCCAGTAGGCCTCTCCTCCAGGGTGTGCTATTTTTTATTCTATTTTTTAGTTTGTTTTTACTTTTTCAATTATTTTTGTGACTTCACATGATCATCAACCTACAGAAAACATAAAATAACAATGGAAAATAGAAATTTAACATAGATAAGTAAAATTGGGTTGCCTCCCAACAAGTGCTTCTTTAATGTCAGTAGCTTGACAGTGGGCTCTCATGAAGCCTCACAGATACTCAGAGCATGATGATGGCCCCTCAACACCAAACTTAGAGTTTAGTTGTGGCCTCCCAACACCAAACTTAGAGTTTGAATGTGGGGATTTTGTTTGACTCTGTATTGAGAGAAGCTTTTCATGCTTCTTCTCCATGGTTATAGAGGGAGATCCTTGAGCTTTAAAGACAAGGGAGTCTTCATTCACTTGAAGGACCAATTCTCCTCTGTCAACATCAATCACAACTCTTGCTGTGGTTAGGAAGGGTCTGCCAAGGATGATGGATTCATCCATACACTTTCCAGTGTCTAGGATTATGAAATCAGCAGGGATGTAGTGGCCTTCAACCTTTACCAAGATATCCTCTACAAGTCCATAAGCCTGTTTTCTTGAATTGTCTGCCATTTCTAGTGAGATTCTTGCAGCTTGTACCTCAAGGATTCCTAGCTTCTCCATTACAGAGAGAGGCATGAGGTTTATGCTTGACCCTAGGTCACACAGAGCCTTCTCAAAGGTCATGGTGCCTATGGTACAAGGTATTGAGAACTTTCCAGGATCTTGTCTCTTCAGAGGTAATTTCTGCCTAGTCAAGTCATCCAATTCTTTGAGGAGCAAGGGGGGGTTCATCCTCCCAAGTCTCATTACCAAATAGCTTGGCATTTAGCTTCATGATTGCTCCAAGGTACTTAGCAACTTGTTCTTCAGTAACATCTTCATCCTCTTCAGAGGAAGAATACTCATCAGAGCTCATGAATGACAAAAGTAAATTCAATGGAATCTCTATGGTCTCAGTGTGAGCCTCAGATTCCCATGGTTCCTCATTAGGGAACTCCTTGGAGGCCAGTGGACGTCCATTGAGGTCTTCCTCAGTGGAAATCACTGCCTCTTCCTCCTCTCCAGGTTCGGCCGTGTGGGTTATGTTGATGGCCTTGCACTCTCCTTGTGGATTCTCTTCTGTATTGCTTGGAAGAGTACTAAGAGGGAGCTTAGTAACTTTCTTACTCAGCTGACCCACTTGTGCCTCCAAATTTCTAATGGAGGACCTTGTTTCAGTCATGAAACTTTGAGTGATTTTAATTAAATCAGAGACTACAGTTGCTAATTCAGAGTGGTTCTACTTGGAATTCTCTGTTTGTTGCTGAGAAGATGATGGAAAAGGTTTGCCATTACTAAACCTATTTCTTCCACCATTATTATTGTTGAAGCCTTGTTGAGGCCTTTGTTGATCCTTCCATGAGAGGTTTGGATGATTTCTCCATGAAGGATTATAGGTGTTTCCATAGGATTCTCCCATGCAATTCACCTCTTCCATTGCTGGGTTCTCAGGATCATAAGCTTCTTCTTCAGATGAAGCTTCTTTGGTACTGACTGTTGCTGCTTGCATTCCAGACAGACTCTGAGAAATCATATTGACTTGCTAAGTCAATATTTTGTTCTGAGCCAATATGGCATTCAGAGTATCAATCTCAAGAACTCCTTTCTTCTGACTTGTCCCATTATTCACAGGATTCCTTTTAGAGGTGTACATAAATTGGTTATTTGCAACCATTTCAATGAGTTCCTGAGCTTCTGCAGGCGTCTTCTTCAGATTAAGAGATACTCCAGCAGAGCTATCCAATGACATCTTGGACAGTTCAGACAGACCATCATAGAAGATACCTATGATGCTCCATTCTGAAAGCATGTCAGAAGGACACCTTCTGATCAATTGCTTGTATCTTTCCCAAGCTTCATAGAGGGATTCACCTTCCTTCTGTCTGAAGGTTTGGACTTCCACTCTAAGCTTGCTCAATTTTTGAGGTGGAAAGAACTTTGCCAAGAAGGCATTGACTAGCTTTTCCCAAGAGTTCAGGCTTTCTTTAGTTTGTGAATCCAACCATGTTCTAGCTCTGTCTCTTACAGCAAAGGGAAAGAGCATAAGCTTATAGACCTCGGGATCAACCCCATTGGTCTTGACAGTGTCACAGATTTGCAAGAATTCAGCTAAGAACTGATGAGGATCTTCCAATGGAAGTCCATGAAACTTGCAATTATGTTGCATTAGAGAAACTAATTGAGGTTTAAGCTCAAAGTTGTTTGCTCCAATGGCAGGGATTGAGATACTTCTCCCATAGAAGTCGAGAGTAGGTGCAGTAAAGTCACTAAGCACCTTCCTTGCATTGTTGGCATTGTTGTTGTTTTCGGCTGCCATGGCTTCTTCTTGTTTGAAAAGCTTTGTTAGGTCCTCTACAGAGAGTTGTACTTTAGCTTCTTTTAGCTTTCTCTTCAAGGTCCTTTCAGGTTCAGGATCAGCCTCAACAAGAATATCTTTGTCCTTGCTCCTGCTCATATGAAAAGAGAGGAGAAGAAAATATGGAATCCTCTATGTCACAGTATAGAGATTTCTTGAGGTGTCAGAGGTAAAGAAGAATAGAAAGAGAAGGTAGAGAAGAAAGAATTCGAACTTATCAAGAAGGATAGAGTTCGAATTGTACATTGAGGAGGAGTGTTAGTCCATAAATAGAAGGATGTGGGAAGAGGGGAAGAATTTTCAAAATTAAAGTAAAAGATTTTGAAATAATTTTAAAGAAATTTTGAAAATTTGGTAAATGATTTTCGAAAACTAAGATTGGGAAAGAAATTAGTGATTTTTTTGAAAAAGATTTTGAAATTAGAAATAAAAAAGATATGATTTGAAACTTAATTTTGAAAAAGATGTGATTGAGAAGACATGATTGAGAAGATATGATTGAGAATCAAATTTAAAAGAAGAAAGTTTTTAAAATTAAAGTTGATTACTTGACCAACAAGAAATTAAAAGATATGATTCTAGAATTAAAACTTTTGATCCTTTCTTAATAGGCAAGTAACAACTTGAAAATTTTGAATTAAATTACTAATTGTAGCAAGGATTTTCGAAAATAGTAGTAAATAAAGAATTGAAAAAAATTGATTTTGAAAAGATATGATTGAAAAGATATGATTTGAAAAAGATTTGAATTGAAAACAAAATCTTCCCTCTAGTGTCCTCCTGGCGTTAAACGCCCAGAATGGCATACATTCTGGCTTTTAACGCCCAAAATGCTACCTTTTTGGGCGTTTAACGCCCAGCCAGGTACCCTGGCTGGCGTTTAAACGCCAGTTTTCCTTCTTCACTGGGCGTTTTGAACGCCCAGCTTTTTCTGTGTAATTCCTCTGCTGAATGTTCTGAATCTTCAATTCTCTGTGTTATTGACTTGAAAAGACACAATTTTAAAAATTTTTTTGAATTTTTAATGATGAGAAACAATAAAAAATGCAACTAAGATCAAATAAACAATGCTTGCAAGATACCAAACTCAGAAGTTTGTATACTAAGGACTATAACAATTTAAAAATGCATGTAAGAAATAACAAAAGACACAAAATAAGAGAAATTAAAGATCAAAGCAAGGAAATCATCAAGAACAACTTGAAGATTAATGAAGAACATAATGCATATATTCGAAAAATGCAAGAAGAATAAAGACATGCAATTGACACCAAACTTAAGATTAGACACTAGACTCAAACAAGAAACATAAAATATTTTTGATTTTATAAATTTTATAATTTTTTTGTGATTTTTCAAAAATTATATGGAAAAGGAAATAAAGAGATTCAAAATTTTTAATAAGAATTCCTGGAATCATGCAATGTTAGTCTAAAACTCCGGTCCAGGAATTAGACATGGCTTACTAGCCAGCCAAGCTTTCAGTGAAAGCTTCGGTCCAAAACACTAGACATGGCCAATGGCCAGCCAAGCTTTAGCAGATCATTACTCTCAACAGCAAAATTGATAGAAATCAACAAGCTCTTATGATGATAAGTTGAAACCTCGGTCCAAAAGTTTAGACATGGTTTCACAACCAGCCAGACTTCAACAAATCATCATGAAACTCTAGAATTCATTCTTAAAAACTCTGAAGAACATAATAGAAAATTTTTTTTGTATTTTTTAAAATTTTTTTTCGAAAAAATAAAAAGTAAAAAAATAAACATAAAATAAAATTACCTAATCTAAGCAACAAGATGAACCGTCAGTTGTCCAAACTCGAACAATCCCCGGCAACGGCGTCAAAAACTTGGTGCACAAAATTGTGATCATCAATGGCGCCAACAGCTTGGTATGCACAATTGTAATCTCAACTCCTTGTCACAACTCCGCACAACTAACCAGCAAGTGCACTGGGTCGTCCAAGTAATAAACCTTACGTGAGTAAGGGTCGATCCCACAGAGATTGTCGGCTTGAAGCAAGCTATAGTCATCTTGTAAATCTCAGTCAAGCGAATTCAAATGGTTATGGAGAATTGATAATTAAAAGATGAATAAAACATAAAATAAAGATAGAGATACTTATGTAATTCATTGGTAGGAATTTCAGATAAGCGTATGAAGATGCTTTGTTCCTTCTGAACCTCTGCTTTCCTATTGCCTTCTTCCAATCATTCATACTCCTTTCCATGGCAAGCTTTATGTTGGGCATCACCGTTGTCAATGGCTACTTCCCGTCCTCTCAGTGAAAATATTCCAAAAGCGCTGTCACCACACGGCTAGTCATCTGTCGGTTCTCGATCATGTTGGAATAGGATCCATTGATCCTTTTTGCGTCTGTCACTACGCCCAACACTAGCGAGTTTGAAACTCGTCACAGTTATCCCTTCCCAAATCCTACTCGGAATACCACAGACAAGGTTTAGACTTTTCGGATCTCAGGAATGGCCGCCAATAATTCTAGCCTATACCACGAAGGTTCTAATCTTAGATTAGAAACCCAAGAGATACACATTCAAGCTTGTTTGCATGTAGAACGAAAGTGGTTGTCAGGCATGCGTTCATAGGTGAGAATGGTAATGAGTGTCACATAATCATCACATTCATCATGTTTTTAAGTACGAATGAATATCTTGGAGAATAAATAGACTTGAGTTGAATAGAAAAACAATAGTACTTTGCATTAATTCATGAGGAACAACAGAGCTCCACACCTTAATCTATGGTGTGTAGAAACTCTACCATTGAAAATACATAAGAACAAAAGGTCTAGGCATGGCCGAATGGCCAGCCTCCCAAAGCGTGAACATACAAGTTCCAAGATGAAAAGTATGATCAAGTGTGTAAAATACAATAGCAAAAGGTCCTATTTGTAGAAAACTAGTAACCTAGGGTTTACAGAAATAAGTAAATGATGCAGAATCCACTTCTGGGCCCACTTGGTGTGTGCTTGGGCTGAGTATTGAAGCTTTCACGTGTAGAGACTTTTCTTGGAGTTAAACGCCAGCTTTTGTGCCAGTTTGGGCGTTTAACTCCAGCTTTTATGCCAGTTCTGGCGTTTTGACGCCAGAATTTCTATGCTGACTTAGAACGCCGGTTTGGGCCATCAAAACCTGGGCAAAGTATAAACTATTATATATTTCTGGAAAGCCCAGGATGTCTACTTTCCAACGCAATTGAGAGAGCGCCAATTGGGCTTCTGAAGCTCCAGAAAATCCACTTCGAGTGCAGGGAGATCAGAATCCAACAGCATCTGTAGTCCTTTTTCAGCCTCTGAATTAGATTTTTGCTCAGGTCCCTCAATTTCAGCCAGAAAATACCTAAAATCACAGAAAAACACACAAACTCATAGTAAAGTCCAGAAATATGATTTTTATTTAAAAACTACTAAAAATATAATAAAAACTAACTAAAACATACTAAAAGCATACTAAAAATAATGCCAAAAAGCGTATAAATTATCTGCTCATCATTAAGTGCAATCACCAAGCCAAGAATATGTCATGAATAAGGATCTCTTGGTGATGTATTAACAAAAACATTTAATAAAGGAAAGAACTAAAAACAAGGAAATGACTAATCATAAAGAGAAAACTAAAACTGTCTAACTAAAAAAAATAACACTGCAAAGGGCATTATGATTATGCAGACAAGTGGTGTTGCTGAATGAATTGCATAGAAAATAAGTGGCACACCAAACTTAGAATCTTAGTGTGACACTCTCAATTAGAATTGATGCAATCATCCAGAGGGATTGAAAACAAATTGTTGTATGGCAACACCAAACTTAGAATGTAATCATATGCCAATTTATTGAAATTTAAACAAAACAGAGAAAGAAAATAAACAAAGCAGACATAGAGAGTAAACAAAGCAAAGAAATGAAATGTTACTTACGGTTGGGTTGCCTCCCAACAAGCACGCTTTTAGTGTCATTGCACGCTTTTAGTGTCATTAGCTTGACATGTTGTTCGTCACTCTCTTCCTCTTCTTCCAGTTTGTTAAGAGGAATGACCTCAAGGGGGGAGAAGATTCAGCTATTGCCCCCTGTCTTGGTCTCTCCTAAGCAAGCTTTTTTTTGTTAATGGCTTGATTGAGCTTGCTTGCTAGATTAGGGGTAGAATTGGTGCTCTTGTTAGTTGCCTTCACTTCTTGGTTATCAGTGCTTGGTGGTTGTGTGATGGTTGGAGCATTATCTTCATCAAAAGCCTTTTGAGTTGGTGGTTTAATGAGCTCTTCTTCTATGCAACTTTCTGCTTCACTTGAGTTTGGACTTCCTTGATTGTCTTCCTCATTTTCTTGCTCTTCCACTTCATCCTTTGCACTCAACATTTGACTTAATAGCTCTTTCATGGAGGAGGCTTGTTGTTCTTCCCAAGATTTCTTCATCTCCTCTTCATATCTTTCAATCATGGATTCAAGTGCTGAGACGTTTTGGTTCAGGAAAGTTTGTGAGGGTTGTGAGTTTTCATGTTCCCTTGTTATCTCAAGTGGCTTTTGTAGATATACAACCTCAGGTTCAATTACCTCCACTACCTCTTCTTTCTTTACTGAAAATTCACTTGACACAGAGACTTCTTCTTCTTGTTCTTCCATTTCCTCCTTTACATCCAACAATTGGTCTTCATCTTCCTTGCTTAGCAGTTCTGAGTGTTTTCTCATTTTCTCTAAGTGCCCATCCATCCTCTTGAAGAGGATCTCTTGCTCTGTCCAAAATTCTTTTTGTTCTTCGAGGAGTTGTTCTTGCCTTTCCAACAATTTCCTGGACTTTTAAAGGGGACAAGATACAGAGACATTGTGATTGTAAAAATAAGAGGGTGTGAATGATACATTGCATAAAGAATGAGTGGCACACCAAACTTAGTGTGACACTCTCACTTGGAATTGATGCAAGTATCCAATAAGGATTGGAAGCAAATTTTGTTGCGTAGCAACACCAAACTTAGAATGCAATCACATGTCCATTTATTTGAACTAAAACTAAATGAAAATGTTATATGTTAAGTACAATCTCCAAGCTAAGAATATGTCATGAATAAGGATCTCTTGGTGATGTATTAACAAAAACAGTTAATAAAGGAAAGCATTAAAAAAAAGAAAATGACTAATCATAAAGAGAAAACTAAAATTGTCTAACTAAAAGAAAAATAACATTGCAAAGGGCATTATGATTATGCAGACAAGTGGTGTTGCTGAATGAATTGCATAGAAAATACGTGGCACACTAATAAACCACTATTTTATGGTTTATCTCGTGCTAATTTGAGTGGTTTTCATCAACTCTTTACTCACTTATTCATATAAATTACATGGTTTTATATTTTCTTCCTAATTTTGTTCTATAATTGGAAACTTGCTTCCCAAGCCTTTAAATTACCAAAAATTAATTCCCTCTTATCACTATTCGATGCTTTGATATGTGTGTTAAGTGATTTCAGGCTTTCTAAGACAGGACTAGTTTAGAGGATGGAAAGGAAGCATGCAAAAGTGGAAGGAATACAAGAAGTTGAAGAAATTGCTAAGTTGTCCAGCCTGACCTCTTCGCACTCAAACGATCATAACTTGAGCTACAGAGGTCTAAATGAGGCGATTCTAGTTGTGTTGAAAAGCTAACATCTGGGGCTTCAAAATGATATATAATTTGCTAGAGTTGCTTTGAGGATAGATGACACGGACGTGTGCATCACGCGCACGTGTCACATCAGCGAGACAGAATTCGTAATCAGCGATTTCTGGGCTGTTTCTGGCCCAGTTCTCAGCCCAGAAAACACATATTAGAGGCTATAAAGTTGGGGAATCAATCCATTCAAAAAGAGAACATAATACAACATTCATTATTCATAATTTTAGATTTTAGATGTAGCTTTTAGAGAGAGAGGCTCTCTCCTCTCTCTTAGGATTTAGGATTAGGATTAGGATTTAGGATTTCTATTATGATTAGGCTACTTCTCTTCATTCCAGGTTCAATGTTCTTTTAATTTATTTTCTACTTTTATTTATTCTATTACTTTAATTGTTATTTATCTTTTCAATTTGGCTTATGAACTTCATGTTAGGATTTTCTTAATTAATACACATTGATGTATTTCAGATTGATGATTGATTTCTTCTATTTATGATATAAATAATTTGGATTTTCTCCCTTTAGCTTTGGTTAAGTAATTGGTAACACTTGAGTTATCAGACTCAGCAGTTGATTGAAAATTGGAATTCTCACTGATTGATTTGGATCGCTCTAAAGCTAGCCTTTCCACAGGAGTTGACTAGGACTTGAGGATCAAATTGATTGGTCCACTTGACTTTCCTTTATTTAGTAAGGGTTAACTAAGTGGGAGCGATAAACAATTCTCATCACACTTGATAAGGATAACTAGGATGGGATTTCCAGTTCTTATACCTTACCAAGAGCTTTCATAATTATTAATTTATTTTTCTTGTCATTTATAGTACTTGTTCTTTTATTCAAAAAACCCAAAAACACACATTTTTCCATAACCAATAATAAATCATACTTCCCTGCAATTCCTTGAGAAGACGACCCGTGGTTTAAATACTTCGGTTATAAATTTTATTGGGTTTTGTTACTTGTGACAACCAAACTTTTGTACGAAAGGATTCTCTGTTGGTTTAGATACTATACTTACAACGCGATTATTTTTTATAAAATTCTTTACTAGCAAGAACCTGTTTGTCAAAATAGTGCCGTTGCCGGGGAATTGCAAACATGTGCCTTATTATTGGTTATTGTAAATATTTGCTTTTTGCTTGTTTATTTGTTTTTATTTTTATTTTTATTTTTTATTTTTCGTAAATTAAGAGGTTATTGGTTTTTATCTAGTTATTAAAATTTTCGAAAATAATGTTCCTTGTTCTTTCTTGATTTTCAAGTTGTTCTTCGTGTTCATCTTGACCTTCAAGTTGTTCTTGGTTGTTTTCTTCGTTTTGATCTAAAAATTTTAAGTTTGGTGTCATTTTATTGTTTTTCTCTTTCCTCATTAAATTCAAAAATATATTTTTTCTTTATTTTAATTGATTTTTTCGAAAATTACAAAAAAACAAAAAAATTCAGGTTTTTATTTTAAAATTTTTATCTTATCTTATCTTAGTTTTAAATTTCAAAATTCAAATCTTTTTCAAAATCTTATCTATCTTATTTCAAAATCAAATTTCAAATTTCAATATTTAAATTCCAAAATTCAAAATTCAAATTTGAAAAATTTAAATTTAAAATTTTAAAAATTAAACCTTTTCAAAATTTAAACCTTTTTCCAAATCTTTATCTTATATTGTTGTCAGTATTTCTAGTTTTAGGAGTTTATTTTCATTAATTTTTTTATTAGTTTTTGTTTTTATTTTCTTTTGCTACTATGAATTCTCACACCTCTGGTTTCAAGTTTGGTTCTAATATTGTTGGAAGGAATGGAAGCTATAACAGGAACATGCATCAAGGTCAGAACAATCAAAGTTGGAAGGAGCCACGAGGATCTGATCAACCCTTTCGACAACAACACCTTCCAAGATACCAAGGACAATGACCATCCTACAATGCATGCCCAGACATTAGATATGGTGGACCCCTTCGTGACAACCAACATCCACCAAATTACTATGGTCAAGAGCCATTTCGAGGTGCATACCAAGATGATAGATATGGTGGACCCCCTTGTAGTTATCAACAAGCCCCATCATATGCTTATGAACCACCTCCCCAACACACCTTTGAACCACCATACTCACAAGCCTCTTTATACCATTCACCTCCATATGACCCTAACCCATATCCACCTCAACCTTCACTGGATGACAATACCATTGGTGTTATTCACCAAGGGAAAACAGAGCTTCATACCACACTTGCCTCTATCACTAGTCTCACCTCTACTCTTCAAGCACTTATATCCCGCATGGACCAACCCTCTACCTCCAATATTCAACCCTCAAGCTTTAGTGCGCTTCCTTTTCAACCACATAATAATCTTCCCATCCCATCACCACCCTCCATGGAAGAGCACCCACATCCATCAATCCAAGAGCAAGATGATCCCAGTTATACTATTGATATGGAACAAGAAAGAATGAATCATCTTCGCGAATCCATACTTCATAAGAAGCTAGAGGAGGCCCTACAGATGGAGGTAGTAGAGACCCTTGAAGTCGAAGAAGTGGTGGAAGAATTAGTGAAGGAAGACATCAAGGAGGAGTCTGATTTTGTCTTAGAGCAAGAGGAGGCCCAAAATGTGGAGATATGAGAGACCCTTGCAGATGAAGGAGTAGTTGAAGGGAGTTTTCATGGAAAGAAAATCATCAAGAATGAGTACGATTTTATACTAAAACAACTGGACAAAGCAGCAATTATTAAAGAGGAAGAAGAGGTTGAAGACTTAAGAGATGCTGAACCTCCATGGGAAAGTCCAGTCATAGAACCTCCTTCCAAGACGTCTGAATTTGATGTTGAAGAGGGTGTACAACCTCCAAGGTATATCATGGTTGAAGACTTTGCAGAGGTTGATCAAGAGATGGAGATTAAAGAAGAGGAAGCACAAATTCCCATGCCCTTGGTAAGCCATAAAGAAGAGTTTGATTTGGAAGAAAGCTACCAAGAGGAAGAGGTTGGAATTGAAGAAGCTTGCAAAGAGGTAGAACTTGCCAAGGGAGAGCACAAGGGAATGGAGCTTGAAATCACCTTGCCAAAGTTGTTGGGGACCTCTCCCCCAAAGCCATTACCATCCAATACAACATTCAAGTGGGTAAAATTCTTATCCTTGACCTTTACTTTCCCACTTGAATATGGTTTACTTGAGACAGATGGTCAGCTTAGAGCTCTTTGTGGCGTTAAGAGTAAGAGGAAGATGGTTAGTGGTTGGAGTTGTCATGCAAGGTTCAATATAGTTGTATGCTCCAAGTTGAAGTGCAAGGATTGGTATAGAACCAAAGTGAATGGGTCTAGGAGGCTGTTTGGATGCCTTAGTGAGAATTCAGATTGCTTACCACCTGGATGGAATCATCATGTTCCACTTGAAGATGGGTGCAGAAACAAGATTTGGGATCCAGGAATATATAAGGATCAAATTTGGGAGCTCAAAGCTTGTGAAGAACTCCATCAAAGCTTGAGAAATTTACTTGGTATTGATAGAGCTTTTTGGAAGTCCAAGCATTAGTGGAAGTTTCAAGACGAGTTCAAGCACAAGCTACCATGACAAGGAGCTCACCAAATGTCCAACTTAAGAACTTTAACTAAAAGTGCTAGGTGGGAGACAACCCACCATGGTATGATCGTTCAGTTTCAGTCTTAGTTTTATGTTACTTCATTCTATTTTTATTTTTTTTTTGTTAATGACTCTTCTCATAATCTCTGCATATAGCTGCATATAGCCTGCATTTGCATTTGCATACTGCATAAAAAAAATGCATGTGACACGTCCGCGTCATAGGTGCATTCGGAAGAAAAGAAAATTGAACAGAAAGTCACGCGAAAGCGTGGCTGGAGGCGTGCCTTAGGCATAAATATGCCCACGCGACCGCATCACTGACGCGTCTGCGTCATGTTGAAAAATAGCCTTCCCACGCGACCGTGTCACCCACGCGACCGCGTGGCTCTACAAAATCGACGTAAAGAGGTGTATGGCAGAGAGTTATGATGGAGCTGGCTGAATTCGTGCTGGAAGCACAAGCCCTATCATGTGAACACGTGCCCCACGCATCCGCATCATTTTCAAAATATGGCCATTCAGGCGATCACGTCACCCTAAATTTTGGCAAAATGCATTTAAAACAGAGAGTTGCGCGAACGCACGGCTGCACTCGCGCCAATAGTACAAATCAGGTTACACGATCGTGTGACCCACGCATCCGCATCACCTGAACTTATCACACACCACGTGATCGCGTGATCCAAGTGTCTGCGTCGCATGCGACGCACAGATTATCCAGATCAGCGCCAGAATTCCTATCTTTTCTTCTCCAATCCTACTTATCTTTCTATTATCATTCTTTCTTATTTCTTCTATCTTTTCTTATTCTTTCTTCCTCCTTTCTTACTTTCTTTTTCTTCATTTGTTTACCTTCTCATCATTATTCTCTTTCATTCTATTTTTCCTATTGCATTTGCATACTTTCATTCACTGTATTTTAATTTTGTGCATATTTTTATTTTCTTTTCTAAAGTTATTCTTTTTCCATTGGTGTTAAATTTTCTTATTCAACTGTTATGTCTTTTCTGGTATTATTTTGGTGCTTAGTGACTTATTTTACATTGATTGGGTGATTTTATTTATTTGTCAAATGCCAATTTTTATGATACCTGTGCTCCTTTTGCATTGACATGAATTTATACTGCCTTTTTCCCATTGCTGCAATTTTTACATTACTGATATGTCGTTTGCTTCTACTGTCTTCTCACTTGCATGTTGTAGCTACCATGTAATGGAGACCCTCATTATTTGGCATTAACCCAACCATATTTTTTTTGTTCTCTTATCTTTATTTCTGGGTTACTTTTCTTCTTTTTCCTCTTCTTTCAGGATGGCCACTGAGGAAGGAAAACAGAAAACTTTTACATGGGGCAATAGACAAGTCCATCTGCACAATCTATGGAGAAAAACGTCAGTTGGAGCAACCCGTCCACTTGCACATCTCAGCATGCACTGAGGATAGTGCAATCTTTAAGTGTGGGGAGGTCGATACCGACTCCGTGGGTTAGTTATTTCCTTCTCAAACACCAATGTTTTATTTTCTTTGTTTGTTCATTGTTGCATTTGCATGTTTGATTGCATATTTGTTTGATTTTATGCATATTCTACCACTGCTTGGTTGAAGT
This sequence comes from Arachis hypogaea, assembly GCF_003086295.3. NCBI lineage: Eukaryota > Viridiplantae > Streptophyta > Magnoliopsida > Fabales > Fabaceae > Arachis > Arachis hypogaea. The sequence goes on from NC_092046.1 coordinate 113,571,907, forward strand.
GATGAATTCTTTTCCAAGAAATTATTTTATAATATTTCACTAATTTAAATTAAAAACTTTTTGATAAACTTGTTTGAAGGAATATTATACTGGAACATGGTTTAGAGCTCGAACACACAAAACCAGTGAGATTTTGAGCCTATTTGATTGGTTGCATTTTATCAACCAATATTTTATTTTTGATGTGTTTTTCTCTCTAAAATTGTGATCTTTGTCTTGCTTAATTCTATATTTCCATTGTTTGATGTATGCATGCACTTATATGATTGAGGCCTTTGTTTCACTGAGCTTACATACCCATATAGCCTTAATCTTTCATTATCCTTTGCAAACCAATTTGAGCCTATTTTACCCCTTTATTCTTTACTTTAGCACATCATTAACTCTAAGCGAAAAATAATAATGTCCTTATTTTGAATCCTTGGTTAGCTTAGACTAGTGAGAGTGCTTATGATTTAAGTGTGGGAAAATTCGGTTTGGAAACATTTGGTTTGAGAATTGAGTATATTAGAATTTTCTGAAAATGTGAAAGAAATGTTTAGGACATGTTCATGCATTCAATAATTTAATCATATGCATTGAGAAAATTAGAAAAAATAAAATAAAATAAAATAAAATAAAAACAAAAAAAAAGAAGAAAAAGAGAAAAAGAAAAAAAAAGAGCAAATAAGTAAAAGGGGACAAAATGTCCCAAAGTAAGTGGTGAAAGCAATGCATATGTACTGTACTTGAAATTAGGATGCATGAATATGTGAAAAACATGGTTAATGGATAGTTAGATGTTATATTATGATTACATGGATTGTCCTAAGTTAGGTGGAAAGTTTAAGTTAATTAAGGACTCAGATTTTAGTCCACTTAGCCAAATACAATCCTACTTTGACCCTAACCCCATTATAACCCTTAAAAGATCTCTTGATATGTGTATTTGTGCATCAAATTAGTGTTGGTTGGTAGAAGAAGAGCAAGCCTTAGAAAGCAAGGTTAGTAGAGAATTGAGAGAGTCGAACCTTAAACACTTGAGTGATTAGAGTGTATACACTTCCGGTGAGGGTTCGATGCTCGATTCCTTGTTCCCGGCTTTCATGAGCTATCTTCTTCTTGCAAGTCTATATGTACTTCATTTTTATGATTTGAATTAGTGAAAGCCAGTTCATATTTATTCTTGGAGAATTTATTTACTTTTAAACCAAGTAGGTAAAAACATTTTGCATTTAGTTGCATTCATATAGATAGGTTGCAATTCATACATTCTACCATTCCTCTTCACTCTTATAGTTTCTCTTGAGCTTAGCATGAGAACATGCTAATGTTTAAGTGTGGGGAGGTTGATAAACCACTATTTTATGGTTTATCTTGTGCTAATTTGAGTAGTTTTCATCAACTCTTTACTCACTTATTCAAATAAATTGCATGGTTTTATATTTTCCTTCCTAATTTTGTTCTATAATTGGAAACTTGCTTCTCAAGCCTTTAAATTAACAAAAAAAATTAATTCTCTCTTATCACCATTTGATGCCTTGATATGTGTGTTAAGTGATTTCAAGCTTTATAAGATAGGAATGGTTCAGAGGATGGAAAGGAAGCATGCAAAAGTGGAAGGAATACAAGAAGTTGAAGAAATTGCTAAGTTGTCCAGCCTGACCTCTTCGCACTCAAACGGTCAAAACATGAGCTACAAAAATCCAAATGAAGTGGTTCTAGTTGCGTTGGAAAGCTAACATCTGGGGCTTCAAAATGATGTATAATTTGCTATAGTTGTTCTGAGAATAGATGACGCGGACGCGTGCTTCACGCGCACGCGTCGCATCAGCGAAAATCAGCGTGACAGAATTCGTAATCAGCAATTTCTGGCCTATTTCTGGCCCAGTTCTCGGCCCAGAAAACACATATTAGAGGCTATAAAGTGGGAGAATCAATCCATTCAAAAAGAGAACATAATACAATATTTATTATTCATAATTTTAGGTTTTAGATGTAGCTTTTAGAGAGAGAGGCTCTCTCCTCTCTTTTAGGATTTAGGATTATGATTAGGATTTAGGATTTCTATTATGATAAGGCTACTTCTCTTCATTCCAGGTTCAATGTTCCTTTAATTTATTTTTTACTTTTATTTATTGTATTACTTTAATTGTTAGTTATCTTTTCAATTTGGCTTATGAACTTCATGTTAGGATTTTCTTAATTAATACACATTGAGGTATTTCAGATTGATGATTGCTTTCTTCTATTTATGATATAAATAATTTGGATTTTTCTCCTTTTTGCTTTGGTTAAGTAATTGGTAACACTTGAGTTATCAGACTCAGCAGTTGATTGAAAATTGGAATTCTCGCTGATTGATTTAGATCGCTCTAAAGCTAGTCTTTCCACAGGAGTTGACTAGGACTTGAGGATCAAATTGATTGGTCCACTTGACTTTCCTTTATTTAGTAAGGGTTAACTAAGTGGGAGCGATAAACAATTCTCATCACACCTGATAAGGATAACTAGGATGAGATTTTCAGTTCTTATACCTTGCCAAGAGCTTTCATAATTATTAATTTATTTTTCTTGTCATTTAATTTACTTGGTCTTTAATTCAAAAAACCCAAAAACACACCTTTTTCCATAACCAATAATAAATCATACTTCCCTGCAATTCCTTGAGAAGACGACCCGAGGTTTAAATACTTCGGTTATAAATTTTATTGGGTTTTGTTACTTGTGACAACCAAACTTTTGTATGAAAGGATTCTCTGTTGGTTTAGAAACTATACTTACAACGCGATTATTTTTTATAAAATTCTTTACTAGCAAGAACCCGTTCGTCACACACCAAACTTAGAATCTTAGTGTGACACTCTCAATTAGAATTGATGCAATCATCCGGAGGGATTGAAAAAAAATTGTTGCATGGCAACACCAAACTTAGAATGTAATCATATGCCAATTTATTGAAATTTAAACAAAATAGAGAAAGAAAATAAACAAAGCAGACATAGAGAGTAAACAAAGCAAAGAAATGAAATATTACCTACGGTTGGGCTGCCTCCCAACAAGCGCTCTTTTAGTGTCACTAGCTTGACATGTTGTTCGTCACTTTCTTCCTCTTCTTCCAGTTTGTTAAGAGGAATGACCTCAAGGGGGGAGAAGATTCAGCTATTGCCCCCTGTCTTGGTCTCTCCTCAGCAAGCTTTCTTTTGTTAATGGCTTGATTGAGCTTGCTTGCTAGATCAGGGGTGGAATTGGTGCTCTTGTTAGTTGCCTTCACTTCTTGGTTATCAGTGCTTGGTGGTTGTGTGATGGTTGGAGCATTATCTTCATCAAAAGCCTTTTGAGTTGGTGGTTCAATGAGCTCTTCTTCTATGCAACTTTCTACTTCACTTGAGTTTGGACTTCCTTGATTGTCTTCCTCATTTTCTTGATCTTCCACTTCATCCTTTGCACATAACATTTGACTTAATAGCTCTTTCATGGAGGAGGCTTGTTGTTCTTCCCAAGATTTCTTCATCTCCTCTTCATATCTTTCAATTATGGATTCAAGTGCTGAGATATTTTGGTTCAGGAAAGTTTGTGAGGGTTGTGAGTCTTCATGTTCCCTTGTCATCTCAAGTGGCTTTTGTAGATATGCAACCTCAGGTTCAATTACCTCCACTACCTCTTCTTTCTTTACTGAAAATTCACTTGACACAGAGACCTCTTCTTCTTGTTCTTCCATTTCCTCCTTTACATCCAACAATTGGTCTTCATCTTCCTTGCTTAGCAGTTCTGAGTGTTTCCTCATTTGCTCTAAGTGCCCATCCATCTTCTTGAAGAGGATCTCTTGCTCTGTCCGGAATTATTTTTGTTCTTCCAGGAGTTGTTCTTGCCTTTTCAACAATTTCCTGGACTTTTGAAGGGGATCCTCAGATGCTAGCTCAAAAGATGAAAGTTGAGAGAAACTTTGTGGATATGGATGTGTTATGGTTAGGTTGTTTTGAGTGGTATGGAGTGAATCTTGTGGATTGTGGAATAAGTTTTGTGGTTGGTGGAATGAATTATATGGATCTTGGAGGGAACTTTGAGATGAGTTATAATCAAGTGATGAAGAATTTTTAAATGAGGAACTGGGAGGTGAGGTTGGACAAATTTGCATAAATGAATTAAAGGCTTGCTCAAGTGATGATGGCTCTTGATAAGTGGAATATGGACTGTCATATGCTTTCTGGTTTTGGTCCTCCCATCCACAATGTGAATCATTGTAGAATTCATCACAGTATGGATCATTTTGTGGCATTGAAGGATAATTTTGCATGAATTTATTGAAAGCACACTCAAGTGATGATGTTTCTTGATGAACAAAGTATGGATCATCAAGATTCCTTTGATTTTGACTTTTCCAGCCACAATATGAGTAGTTGTTAGAGCAATACAAGTCATCTTGTGATTCTGGGAGGTGTTCATACTCTTTCAATTCTTGTTGATACTCCCAACCACCATTAGAATAATAACTTGCATCTTTTTGTGGTGGTGAAAAATATCCCATATGATTCTCTTGCTCATCTTGTGGTTCTGAGACATATCTCCATGGATTGGAGTGCTCAGGATTTGTAATTTGTTGGTGATATTCCCAGCCATCATTAGAAATTGGTGATGGTGGGTAATATCCCACAAAATTTGTTTGATCACAAGATGAGTTGAACTCCATTTAATTTTGTAAAACACAACACCATTAAAAATTGAAATTCATGTCACAGAGAAGAATTTCTTAGTGAGGCAATAACTCAAACACCTTGCTATCAACTTAAAACAGAGAACAAAAACAAAGAAAATGCTTAATCTAGACTTCTCACCCACTTAATCATTGTTGATCTAAATCAATCCCCGGCAACGGCGCCAAGAACTTGATGGGTGGAAATCAGATTCCACATCAAAACTCACCGGCAAGTGTACCGGGTCGCATTAAGTAGTAAAACTCACTTAGAGTGAGGTCGATCCCACAGGGATTGATGGATCAAGCAACTTTAGTGGGTGATTAGTTTAGTCAAGCTAACATTGGTGAATTAAGTGAAATGTAACCAACAGAAAGGAAATTGCTAGGAATTTAAAAATGCAGAAAGTAAATTGCAGTGAAAATAAAGAGCAGAATGTAAATTAGATGAAGCTTAAATGACAAGGAAAGTAAAATTGTAGCAGATCAGGAAGTAAATTGACAGAACCTTGAAGAACAAGAAATGTAAACTACATCAAGTGTAAATCAGCAGAATGTAGATTGGACAAAAGCTTAGAGAGCAAGAAAAGTAAATTGCAGTAAAATGTAAAGGGGGCTGGGTGCTGAAAAGTTAAATGAAAGTAGTAGATCAAAGCTTAGAGTAATTGCAGAGGAATTAAATTATGCAGGAAATGTAAATCAAGCTTAGTGTGAATGGAAAAGTAAAATTGCAGAAGAACAGAATTGCAGATTTGCAGCAAGCTCAATTGTAAAGTTGCAGAATATAAATGTGCAGAAGAGTAAATCAAGCTCAAGAAGACTTAGATCAATTCTGAAATCTGATGAGTGGATAATTTATACCCTTTTTGACATTGTTTTTTACATAGTTTTTAGTATGTTTTAGTCACTTTTTGTTATATTTTTATTAGTTTTTATTCAAAAATCACATTTTTGGACTTTACTATGAGTTTGTGTATTTTTCTATAATTTCAGGTAAATTCTGGCTGAAATTGAGGGACCTGAGCAAAAATCTGATTCAGAGGCTGAAAAAGGACTGCAGATGCTGTTGGATTCTGACCCTCCTACACTCGAAATAGATTTTCTGGAGCTACAGAAGCCCAATTGGCACGTTCTCAATTACGTTGAAAAGTAGACATCCTGAGCTTTCCAGCAATATATAATAGTTCATATTTGGCCCGAGATTTGGTAGCGCACACTGGCGTTTAAACGCCAGTTCCTTACCCATTTCTTGCGTTAAACGCCAGAACTGGCATAAAAGTTGGAGTTAAACGCCCAAACTGGCACAAAAGCTGAAGTTCAACACTAGGAATAGCCTATGCACGTGAAAGCTTCAGTGCTCAGTCCAAACACACACCAAGTGGGCCCCAAAAGTGGATTTCTGCACTATCTATCTTAGCTTACTCATTTTCTGTAAACCTAGGTTACTAGTTGAGTATAAAAACTACTTTTAGAGATTTATTTTGTACCTCATGACATTTTTTACATCTGAATTTTGTATCTTCTACGACATGAGTCTCTAAACTCCATAGTTGGGGGTGAGGAGCTCTGCTGTGTCTCGATGGATTAATGCAAATACTACTGTTTTCCATTCAATCACGCTTGTTTCTATTCTAAGATATTCACTCGCACTTCAACATGATGAATGTGATGATCCGTGACACTCATCACCATTCTCAACCTATGAACGCGTGCCTGACAACCACTTCTGTTCTACCTTAGATTGAGTGTGTATCTCTTTGGTTCCTGGTTTATGGGTTTGATTGCTGATGAGCGGATAATTTATACGCTTTTTGGCATTGTTTTTACATAGTTTTTAGTATAATTTAGTTAGTTTTCAGTATATTTTTATTAGTTTTTAAATAAAAATCACATTTCTGGAATTTACTATGAGTTTGTGTGTTTTTCTGTGATTTCAGGTATTTTCTGGCTGAAATTGAGGGACTTGAGCAAAAATCAGATTCAGAGGTTGAAGAAGGACTGCAGATGCTGTTGGATTCTGACTTCCCTGCACTCAAAGTGGATTTTCTGGAGCTACAGAATTCCAAATGGCGCGCTCTCAATTGCGTTGGAAAGTAGATATCCAGGGCTTTCCAGCAATATATAATAGTTCATACTTTGCCCAAGTTTAGAGGACGCAAAATGGTGTTCAACGCCAGGTCCATGCTGCATTTTGGAATTAAACGCCAGAAACAGGTTGCAAAGTGGAGTTAAACGCCAGAAACAGGTTACAAACTGGCGTTCAACTCCAAAAGAAGCCTCTACACGTGTAAAGCTCAATGCTCAGCTCAGGCACACACCAAGTGGGCCTCGGAAGTGGATTTCTGCATCATTTACTTATCTCTGTAAACCCTAGTAACTAGTTTAGTATAAATAGGACTTTTTACTATTGTATTTACATCTTTAGTTTTATCTTTAGATATGTTTGGGGGCTGGCCTCTCGGCCATGCCTGGACCTTCATCACTTATGTATTTTCAACGGTAGAGTTTCTACACACCATAGATTAAGGTGTGGAGCTCTGCTGTTCCTCATGGATTAATGCAAAGTACTACTGTTTTTCTATTCAATACAAACTTATTCCGCTTCTAAGATATTCATTCGCACTTCAATGTGAATGTAATGATCGTGACAATCATCATCATTCCCAACTTATGAACGCGTGCCTGACAACCACTTCCGTTCTACCTTAAATTGAATGGGTATCTCTTGGATATCTAATACAGGGGACCGAGTCTGAGATATTAGAATCTTCATGGTATAAGTTAGAACCCGTGGATGGCCATTCCTGAGATCCGGAAAGTCTAAACCTTGTCTGTGGTATTCTGAGTAGGATCTGGGAAGGGATGGCTGTGACGAGCTTCAAACTCGCGAGTGCTGGGCGTAGTGACAGACGCAAAAGGATCAATGGATCCTATTCCAGTATGATCGAGAACCGACAGATGAATAGCCGTGCTGTGACAGAGCATCTTGGACCATTTTTACTGAGAGGATGGGATGTAGCCATTGACAACGGTGATGCCCTACATAAAGCTTGCCATGGAAAGGAGTAGGAATGATTGGATGAAGACAGCAGGAAAGCAGAGGTTCAGGAGGAACGAAAGCATCTCTATACGCTTATCTAAAATTCTCACCAATGAATTACATAAGTATCTCTATCCCAGTTTATATTTTATTTATGTTTTTATTATCAATTCACCATACCCATTTGAATCCGCCTGACTGAGATTTACAAGGTGACCATAACTTGCTTCAGGCCGACAATCTCCGTGGGATCGACCCTTACTCACGTAAGGTTTATTACTTGGACGATCCAGTGCACTTGCTGGTTAGTTGTGCGAAGTTGTGATAAAGAGTTGAGATTACAATTGTGCGTACCAAGTTTTTGGTGCCGTTGCCAGGGAATGAACGATCACGATTTTGTGCATCAAGTTTTTGGTGCCGTTGCCGGGGATTGTTCGAGTTTGGACAACTGACGATTCATCTTGTTGCTCAGATTAGGTAACTTTATTTTAATTTTAACCTTTTTGTTTTTATTATTCTTATTTTCGAAAAAATAAAAAAAATATATTTTTATTCAAAAATTTTTAAGAATGAATTCTAGTGTTTCATGGAGCACGTTGAAGCCTGGCTGGCTGTAAAGCCATGTCTAATTTATTTGGACCGAGGCTTCCATTTATCAGCATATGAAGTTGGATGAAGTATCAGCTGTTGTATGTCTGATTTGTATCTGCTGAAGCTTGGCTGGCCATTGGCCATGTCTAGTGTTTTGGACCGGAGCTTTCATTGAAAGCTTGGCTGGCTAGTAAGCCATGTTTAATTCCTGAACTGGAGATTTAGACTAACATTGCAAGATTCCTAGAATTCCTATTAAAAATTTTGAAATCCTTATTTTCTTTTTCAAAATAATTTTCGAAAAATACCAAAAAAAATTAATAAAATCATAAAATCAAAAATAATTTTATGTTTCTTGTTTGAGTCTTGTGTCAAGTTTTAAGTTTGGTGTCAATTGCATGTTTATCTCTTTATTGCATTTTTCGAAAACTCATGCATATGTTCTTCATGATCTTCAAGTTGTTCTTGGTAAGTCTTCTTGTTTGATCTTTAAATTTTAATGTTTTGTGTCTTTTCTTGTTTTTCATATGCATTCTTGAATTATTAGTGTCTAAAGTTTGAAAATTTCTAAGTTTGGTGTCTTGCATATTTTCCTTTTCTTGAAAATTTTCAAAAATAAGTCTTGATGTTCATCTTGATCTTCAAAGTGTTCTTGGTGTTCATCTTGACATTCATAGTATTTTTGCATGCATTTTTGGTTTTGATCTTAATTCTTCATGTTTTGTTTCATTCTTGCTGTTTAATGAAAAAAAAAAGAGAGAAAAACATCAAAAAGATATCTTTTCCTTTTTTCTCTTTCATCATTAAAAATTTAAAAAATCAAAAAAATATCTTTCCCTTTTTCTTCTCATCAAATTCGAAAATTTGAATTGACTTTATCAAAAATTTTTAAAATCTTGTTATTTCTTATGAGTCAAATCAAATTTTCAAGTTAAAAATTCTATCTTTTTCAAAAATCAAATCTTTTTCATTTTTCTTTCATAATTTCGAAATTTTCAAAATTTATTTTCAAAATCTTTTTCTTATTTTTATTTCATAATTTTGAAATTAATGCTAACAATTAATATGATTGATTCAAAAAATTTTTAGTTTGTTACTTGCCTAGTAAGAACGATTCAACCTTTAAACTCTAGAATCGTATCTTTTTAGTTTCTTGTTAGTCAAGTAATCAACTTTGATTTCAAAATCAAATCTTTTTAAATTTCTTTTTCAAATCTTTTTCAAATTAAGTTTCAATCATATCTTTTTCAAAATTAATTTCAAAATCTTTTCTAACTTCTTTTCTAACTTCTTATCTTTTCAAAATTAATTTTCAAATCCTTTTTTTTGTAATCCTATCTTTTTGTTTTAATCATATCTTTTTCAAACTACCTAACTAACTCTCTCTCTAATTTTTGAAAATCCCTTCCTCTTTTTCAAAAATTCCTTTTTAATTAATTAATTGTTTTAAATTTAATTTAATTTCATTTTTCTTTTTAATTTTCGAATTTTAATTTTAATTTTAATTAAAAACCCAAATTTTTTTCTTTTCTTTTTATTTAATTTTCGAAATTCTCTCCCCCTCATCTCTTTCTAATTATTTTATTTATTTACTAACACTTCTCTTCATCTAAAAATTCGAACCCTCTCTTTCTCCTGGTGTTCGAATTTCTTTTCTTCTACTCACATAAAGGAATCTCTATACTGTGACATAGAGGATTCCATATTTTCTTTGTTATTTCCTTCTTTGTCATATGAGCAGGAACAAGGATAAGAACATTCTTGTTGAAGCCGATCCTGAACCTGAAAGAACTCTAAAGAGGAAGCTAAGGGAAGCTAAAGCACAACTCTCTGGAGAAAATCTGACAAAAATTTTTGAAAAAGAAGGAGACATGGCCGAAAATAACAACAATGCAAGGAAGATGCTTGGTGACTTTACTGCACCTAATTCCAATTTACATGGAAGAAGCATCTCAATCCCTGCCATTGGAGCAAACAATTTTAAGCTGAAACCTCAATTAGTTTCTCTGATGCAACAGAATTGCAAGTTTTATGGACTTCCATCCGAAGATCCCTTTTAGTTCTTAACTGAATTCTTGCAGATGTGTGATACTGTTAAGACCAATGAGGTTGATCCCGAGGTCTACAGGCTTATGCTTTTCCCATTTGCTGTAAGAGACAGAGCTAGAATATGGTTGGACTCTCAGCCTAAGGACAGCCTGAACTCTTGGGATAAGCTGGTCACAGCTTTCTTAGCCAAGTTCTTTCCTCCTCAAAAGCTTAGCAAGCTTAGAGTGGATGTTCAAACCTTCAAACAAAAGGAAGGTGAGTCCCTCTATGAAGCTTGGGAGAGATACAAAGAACTGACCAAAAAGTGTCCTTCTGACATGCTTTCAGAATGGACCATCCTGGATATATTCTATGATGGTCTGTCTGAGCTATCAAAGATGTCATTGGACCACTCTGCAGGTGGATCCATTCACATAAAGAAAACGCCTGCAGAAGCTCAAGAACTCATTGACATGGTTGCAAATAACCAGTTTATGTACACTTCTGAAAGGAATCCTGTGAATAATGGGACGCCTATGAGGAAGGGAGTTCTTGAAATTGATACTCTGAATGCCATATTGGCTCAGAACAAAATATTGACTCAGCAAGTCAATATGATCTCTCAGAGTCTGAATGTATTGAAGGAATCATCCAACAGTACTAAAGAGGCATCTTCTGAAGAAGAAGCTTATGATCCTGAGAACCCTGCAATAGCAGAGGTGAATTACATGGTTAAACCCTATGGAAACTCCTATAATCCCTCATGGAGAAATCATCCAAATTTCTCATGGAAGGATCAACAAAAGCCTCAACAAGGCTTTAATAATGGTGGAAGAAACAGGTTTAGCAATAGCAAACCTTTTCCATCATCCACTCAGCAATAGACAGAGAATTCTGAGCAGAATCCATTTAGCTTAGCAAATATAGTCCCTGATCTATCTAAGGCCACTGTAAGTTTCATGAATGAAACAAGGTCGTCCATTAGAAATTTGGAGGCACAAGTGGGCCAGCTGAGTAAAAGAGTCACTGAAACTCCTCCTAGTACTCTCCCAAGCAATACAGAAGAGAATCCAAAGAGAGAGTGCAAGGCCATAGATTTAACCATCATGGCCGAACCTACAAGGGAGGGAGAGGACGTGAATCCCAGTGAGGAAGACCTCCTGGGACGCTCAGTAATCAATAAGGAGTTCCTCAATGAGGACCTAAAGGAATCTGAGGCTCACCTAGAGACCATAGAGATTCCATTAAACCTTCTTCTGCCCTTCATGAGCTCTGATGAGTACTCTTCTTCTGAAGAGAATGAAGATATTACTGAAGAGCAAGTTTCCAAGTACATTGGTGTAATCATGAAACTGAATGCTAAATTATTTGGTAATGAGACTTGGAAAGATGAACCTCCCTTGCTCACCAATGAACTGAATGCATTGGATAGGCAGAAATTACCTCAAAAGAGACAGGATCCTGGTAAATTCCTAATTCCCTGTAACATAGGCACCATGAACTTTGAGAAAGCTATGTGTGACCTGGGGTCAGGAATAAACTTAATGCCACTTTCTGTAATAGAGAAACTTGGGATCTTTGAGGTGCAAGATGCTAGAATCTCATTAGAGATGGCAAACAACTCAAGAAAACAGGCTTATGGACTAGTAGAGGACGTGTTAGTAAAGGTTGAAGGCCTTTACATCCCTGCTGATTTCATAATCCTAGACAGTGGGAAGGATGAGGATGAATCCATCATCCTTGGAAGACCCTTCCTAGCCACAGCAAGAGCTGTCAATGATGTGGACAGAGGAGAATTGATCCTTCAACTAAATGAGGACAACCTTGTGTTTAAAACTCAAGGATCTCCTTCTGTAACCATAGAGAGGAAGCATGAAAAGCTTCTCTCACTGCAGAGTCAATCAAATCCCCCACATTCAAACTCTCAGTTTGGTGTTGGGAGGCCACAACCAAACTCTAAGTTTGGTGTTGAACCCCCACATTCAAACTTTAAGTTTGGTGTTGGGAGGTTCCAACCTTGCTCTGATTATCTGTGAGGCTCCATGGGAGCTCACTGTCAAGCTATTGACATTAAAGAAGCACTTGTTGGGAGGCAACCCAATGTTATTTAATCATATTTATTTTATTTTCTCTTTGTTGTTTCATGTTTTATTAGGTTGATGATCATGTGGAGTCACAAAAACTACTGAAAAATCAAAAACAAAATGAAAAAACAGCATTAAAAATAGCACACCCTGGAGGAGAGCAGTCTGGCGTTTAAACGCCAGAAACAAGCATCTGTCTGGCGTTTAACGCCATAAACAGGCACCAAACTGGCGTTTAACGCCAGAAACAAGCTACATTTGGGCGTTTAACGCCAGAAACAGGCAGCAGTCTGGCGTTAAACGCCAGGATTGCACAGCAAGGGCGTTTTACACGCTATTTAGAGCAGGGATGTTAAGTCCTTGGCTCCACTGGATCTGTGAACCCCACAGGATCCCTACCACTTCTTCTCTCATCTTCACACCTTTTCATAACATTCTTCCTCAGTTAACCTCCACCAATCACCTCCATTACTCCTCCAAAACTATCACACATCAGAACCACCTAAACCCCATTGACTGAACCATTCACACACATCCATCTCCTCCATTTTCTTCTTCTTCTATTCACTTCTTTCTTCTTTTGCTCGGGGAAGAGCAAACCTTCTAAGTTTAGTGTGGTAAAAGCATTGCTTTTTGTTTTTCCATAACCATCTAGGGCACCTAAGGCCCGAGACATTCTCATTGAAGAGGACAAGCCCATCACTAAGAAAAAGATGGAGCAAACAAGAGATCATGGACCTCAACAAGAGCATGAGGAAATTCCTCACCATGAAATCCCAGAGATGCCCTCAAGGGTTGCACTTTCCTCCACAGAATTATTGGGAACAAATCAACACTTCCCTAGGAGAATTAAGTTCCAACATGGGACAACTAAAGGTGGAGCACTAAGAGCACTCCATCATCCTCCATGAGATTAGAGAAGATCAAAGAGCCATGAGGGAGGAGCAACAAAGGCAAGGAAGAGACATAGAGGAGCTCAAGAGCACTATTGGTTCTTCAAGGAGAGGAAGACGCCACCCTCACTAAGGTGGACTCATTCCTTAATCTCCTTGTCTATTTATTTTCTGTTTTTCGGTTTTTGAGCCTTATGTGTTATTTATGCTTGTGCCTTTACTACATGATCATTAGTGTCTAAGTGTCTATGACTTAAAGTTATGAATATGAATCCATCACCTTTCTTAAATGAAAAATATTTTAATTACAAAAGAATAAGAAGTACATGGTTTCGAATTCATCCTTGAAACTAGTTTAATTATTTTGATGTGGTGACAATACTTTTTGTTTTCTGAATGAATGCTTGAACAGTGCATATGTCTTTTGAAGTTGTTGTTTATGAATGTTAAATATGTTGGCTCTTGAAGAATAAGGAAAAAGGAGAAATGTTATTTGATAATCTGAAAAATCATAAAAATGATTCTTGAAGCAAGAAAAAGCAGTGAATACAAAAGCTTGCAAAAAAAAAAGAAGAAGAAAAAAAAAGTGAAAAAAAGAAAGAAAAAGAAAAAGCAAGCAGAAAAAGCCAAAAGCTCTTTAAACCAAAAGGCAAGAGCAAAAAGCCAATAGCCCTTAAAACCAAAAGGCAAGGGTAAATAAAAAGGATCCAAGGCTTTGAGCATCAATAGATAGGAAGGCCTAAAGGAATAAAATCCTGGCCTAAGCGGCTAAACCAAGCTGTCCCTAACCATGTGCTTGTGGCGTGAAGGTGTCAAGTGAAAACTTGAGACTGAGTGGTTAAAGTCAAGGTCCAAAGCAAAAAAAAAGAGTGTGCTTAAGAACCCTGGACACCTCTAATTGGGGACTTTAGCAAAGCTGAGTCACAATCTGAAAAGGTTCACCCAATCATGTGTCTGTGGCATTTATGTATCCGGTGGTAATACTGGAAAACAAAGTGCTTAGGGCCACGGCCAAGACTCATAAAGTAGCTGTGTTCAAGAATCAACATACTAAACTAGGAGAATCAATAACACTATCTGAACTCTAAGTTCCTATAGATGCCAATCATTCTGAATTTCAATGGATAAAGTGAGATGCCAAAACTATTCAAGAGGCAAAAAGCTACAAGTCCCACTCATCTGATTGGAGCTGAGTTTCATTGATATTTTGAAATCTATAGTATATTCTCTTCTTTTTATCCTATTTGATTTTTAGTTGCTTGGGGACAAGCAACAATTTAAGTTTGGTGTTGTGATGAGCGGATAATTTATACGCTTTTTGGCATTGTTTTTACATAGTTTTCAGTATAATTTAGTTAGTTTTCAGTATATTTTTATTATTTTTTAAATAAAAATCACATTTCTGGACTTTACTATGAGTTTGTGTGTTTTTCTGTGATTTCAGGTATTTTTTGGCTGAAATTGAGGGACTTGAGCAAAAATCAGATTCAGAGGTTGAAGAAGGACTACAGATGCTGTTGGATTCTGACCTCCCTGCACTCAAAGTGGATTTTATGGAACTACAGAACTCCAAATGGCGCGCTCTCAATTGCGTTGGAAATTAGACATCTAGGGCTTTCCAGCAATATATAATAGTCTATACTTTTCCCAAGTTTAGATGATGCAAACTGGCGTTCAACGCTAGTTCCATGCTGCATTTTGGAGTTAAACGCCAGAAACAGGTTGCAAAGTGGAGTTAAACACCAGAAACAGGTTACAAACTGGCGTTCAACTCCAAGAGAAGCCTCTACACGTGTAAAGCTCAATGCTCAGCCCATGCACACACCAAGTGGGCCCCGGAAGTGGATTTCTGCATCATTTACTTATCTCTGTAAAACCTAGTAACTAGTTTAGTATAAATAGGACTTTTTACTATTGTATTTACATCTTTAGTTTTATCTTTAGATCACGTTTGGGGGCTGGCCTCTCGGCCATGCCTGGACCTTCATCACTTATGTATTTTCAACGGTAGAGTTTCTACACACCATAGATTAAGGTGTGGAGCTCTGCTGTTCCTCATGGATTAATGCAAAGTACTACTATTTTTCTGTTCAATACAAACTTATTTCGCTTCTAAGATATTCATTCGAACTTCAATGTGAATGTGATGATCGTGACAATCATCATCATTCCCAACTTATGAATGCGTGCCTGACAACCACTTCCGTTCTACCTTAGATTGAATGGGTATCTCTTGGATATCTAATACAGGGGACCGAGTCCGAGATATTAGAATCTTCGTGGTATAAGTTAGAACTCGTGGATGGCCATTCCTGAGATCCGAAAAGTCTAAACCTTGTCTGTGGTATTCCGAGTAGGATCTGGGAAGGGATGGCTGTGACGAGCTTCAAACTCGCGAGTGCTGGGCGTAGTGACAGACGCAAAAGGATCAATGGATCCTATTCCAGTATGATCGAGAACCGACAGATGAATAGCCGTGCTGTGCCAGAGTATCTTGGACCATTTTCACTGAGAGGATGGGATGTAGCCATTGACAAAGGTGATGCCCTACATAAAGCTTTCCATGGAAAGGAGTAGGAATGATTGGATGAAGATAGCAGGAAAGCAGAGGTTCAGGAGGAACAAAAGCATCTCTATACGCTTATCTGAAATTCTCACCAATGAATTACATAAGTATCTCTATCCCAGTTTATATTTTATTTATATTTTTATTATCAATTCACCATACCCATTTGAATCCGCCTGATTGAGATTTACAAGGTGACCATAGCTTGCTTCAAGCCGACAATCTCCGTGGGATCGACCCTTACTCACGTAAGGTTTATTACTTGGATGACCCAGTGCACTTGCTAGTTAGTTGTGTGAAGTTGTGATAAAGAGTTGAGATTATAATTGTGTGTACCAAGTTGTTGTCGCCATTGATGATCACAATTTCGTGCACCAATTGCCTCTCCTGACAACAGAGCATTCAAATCTGTGAGATCAGCGTCTTCGTGGTATAAGCTAGAATCAATTGGCAGCATTCTTGAGATCCGGAAAGTCTAAACCTTGTCTCTGGTATTTTGACTAGGATCCGGGAAGGGATGACTGTGACGAGCTTCAAACTCACAAATGTTGGGTGCAGTGAGAGTGTGCAAAAGGATCAATGGATCTTATTCCAACCCTAGTGAGAACCGACAGATGATTAGCCCTACGAAACCCGTAGCTGGACCATTTTCACTGAGAGGACGGATGGTAGCCATTGACAACGGTGATCCACCAACATACAGCTTTCCATGGAAGGAGCCTTGCGTGCGTGAAGAAGAAGACAGTAGGAAAGCAGAGATTCAGAAGACAGAGCATCTCCAAAACCTCAACCTGTTCTCCATTACTGCATAACAAGTATTATTTAATCCATATTATTTTACTCATTCCAATTAAAAATGAGAATTATTATTGATATCCTGACTAAGAGTTACAAGATAACCATAGCTTGCTTCAAGCCGACAATCTCCATGGGATCGACCCTTACTCACGTAAGGTATTACTTGGACGACCCAGTGCACTTGCTGGTTAGTTGTGCGGGATTGCAAAAGTGTGATTGTGATTTCATGCACCAAAATCCCAAAGAAAAATTAATAATTTCAATGAAATAGCAAAAACAGAAAGAAAGCCAAGAGCTCAATTGCTCTCTCGATCAAAACAGAAAGAAAATTGCAGAGGAAGGAAAATGAAACAAAAAGGAAAGAAAACCCATATCTGAATTTTAATTCTCAAGTTCAAAAAGGAAAATTTAAACAAAGAGCTCTCTATTCTAATCCTACTCCTATTGCTCTCTAGCAGAGCCAGCCTACTCAATGAAATGAAATTGATGCCTTTATATAGGCTTTACAAAATAAAAATGAAATTGAAATTGAAAATAAATTACAAATGAAATTCCTATTCTAGCTTCTCTGTGTGCCTTTGAGTCATGTTAATGGGCTTTGCTTGCTTTGGATTTGAAGAAGAGTGGATCCAGATGGCTTTGGTTCAAGTGGCATGGGTTAGGGTGCATTTGGTTGAATTTTGGTTGGAGGCATGCTCCAGTGGAGCGCTCCGTTTGGTTTTGTGAGCATAGCGCTCACTATCCTTGGGCCAATTTTTGGCGCGCCTTGTTGCTCAGCAATGTCCCTAGCGCTCAATTAGTGAGTGCTGTGCTCAAATTGTGAGCGCTACTCCTTGTTGCTTCAATGTTTTATTGCGCGCTGCCTTGGTTCCCCCTTCGAACCTTGGTATGAGCATTTGCTCCCTTGGTTGAGTGTTTTCTTGGGCCTTAAAGATGCCTATCACTTGTGCTTCAATTTCATGCCAAATATAGATTGCTATATATCATTGGAAATCTCTGAATGTTAGCTTTTCAACGCAACTAGAAGCGCATCAATTGAACACCTGTAGCTCAAGTTATGGCCCTTTGAAGAAGGCATGGTCATGCTGTCACAAGGCTTAAAGAAAAGCCCGAAAATGCTCACTTTATTGAGCGTAGCGCTCACTTAATTGAGCGCCAGCCTTTGATGTGCCTTGCCTTCCTTGCGCGCACCTTGCTTCCTTGGTTGAAGAGAACAAAAATGCTCACTCTAGTGAGCATAGCGCTTACTTCTTTGAGCGCTCCTTGTCTTGGCCTTTGTTGAGCGCTCCCTTGGTTGAGTGCTCCTTTGGTTGAGCACTCCCTTGGTTGAGCGCTGGCCTTGTGCTCCTTCATGGTTGAGCGCCACGCTTTATTTTTATGGGCGACGCTTTAAAAGCATGGCCTAAGGTCCAAAGTATGCTCAATCTTCAAAGTGTGCCCAAAATTCTTCTTTTCTTCTTTTTAGCTTATTTTGTGCTTTTTTTGCTTCTTTTTCTTCTTATTTCCTACAAAGTTTATAAAATCAAAAGATCAAAGAAATATACCATTTAAGCACAAAAGAATGCAATATTTAAGTACTAATTATCAATTTCTTGTATGAAAAAGCATAGAAAAACATGACATGATGACATGTCATCACAACACCAAACTTAAACCTTGCTTGTCCCCAAGCAAGAAAAGAATCATGCAATAAAGATTGACAATCCAAGGTAAGAAGAATAGCAACTCAATGTTCATGGTTGGCAAGTTTTTTTATGCATGCTACAATCACAAAAGAAATGTAAATGATTGATGCTTCTATCTAGCTCATTTTATGAAATCTTTTTATTATGTTTCTTCCTTGAAACAAGCTTTTGATTTTTTTTATTAGTTTCTCCTTTTGGGTATTTTACCCCATGAGTTGATAACAAAGCTACGATTCTAAATGTTTTGTTTTCAAGTATTACCACTTGATACATAAGCACCACAAGCATTGATTTAGAGGACTTCATTAAGCTCATTTGTTTCTTTTCTTGACTCTCTGATGAGCGGATAATTTATACGCTTTTTGGCAGTGTTTTTACATAGTTTTTAGTATGATTTAGTTAGTTTTTAGTATATTTTATTAGTTTTTAAATAAAATTCACATTTCTGGACTTTACTATGAGTTTGTGTGTTTTTCTGCGATTTCAGGTAATTTCTGGCTGAAATTGAGGGGCTTGAGCAAAAATCAAATTCAGAGGTTGAAGAAGGATTGCAGATGTTGTTTGATTCTGACTCCACGCACTCAAAGTTTTTTTTTGGAGCTACAGGAGTCCAAATGGTACGCTCTCAATTGCGTTGGAAAGTAGACATCTAGGGCTTTCCAGAAATATATAATAGTCCATACTTTGCCCGAGTTTAGATGACGCAAACTGGTGTTCAACGCCAGCTTTCTGCCCTATTCTGGAGTTAAACGCCAGAAACAGGTTGCAAAGCAGAGTTAAACGCCAGAAACAGGTTACAAACTGGCGTTTAACTCCAAGGAAGACCTCTACATGTGAAAGCTTCAATGCTCAGCCCAAGCACACACCAAGTGGGCCCGGAAGTGGATTTCTGCATCATTTACTTATCTCTATAAACCTAGTAACTAGTTTAGTATAAATAGGACTTTTTACTATTGTTTTTACAGGGGATCATCTTTTGATCATGTTTTGATGATTGAACCCTCTTTGGGAGGCTGGCCATTCAGCCATGCCTGGACCATTATCACTTATGTATTTTCGACGGTAGAGTTTCTACACACCATAGATTAAGGTGTGGAGCTCTGCTGTTCCTCATGAATTAATGCAAAGTACTATTGTTTTTCTATTCAATTCCAGCCTATTTCTTCTCTAAGATATTTATTCGCACACAAAAACATGATGAATGTGATGATTATGTGACGCTCATCACCATTCTCACTTATGAATGCGTGCCTGACAAACACTTCCGTTCTACATGAAAGCAAGCTTGAATGCATATCTCTTAGCCTCCTGATCTACGATCAGAGTCTTCATGGTATAGGCTAGAATTATTGGTGGCCATTCTTGAGATCCGGAAAGTCTAAACCTTGTCTGTGGTATTCCGAGTAGGATCTGGGAAGGGATGGCTGTGGCGAGCTTCAAACTCGCGAGTGCTGGGCGTAGTGACAGACGCAAAAGGATTACTGAATCCTATTCCAGTATGATCGAGAACTGACAGATGATTAGCCGTGCGGTGACAGTGCATCTTGGACCATTTTCACTGAGAGGACGGGAAGTAGCCATTGACAACAGTGATGTCCTACATAAAGCTTACCATGGAAAGGAGTAGGAATGATTGGATGAAGACAGCAGGAAGCAGTGGTTCAGGAGGAACAAAAGCATCTCTATACGCTTATCTGAAATTCTCACCAATGAATTACATAAGTATTTCTATCCTATTTTATATTTTAATTATATTTTAATTATCAATTCACCATAACCATTTGAAATCCGCCTGAATGAGATTTACAAGGTGACCATAGATTGCTTCAAGCCGACAATCTCCG
Organism: Arachis hypogaea; assembly: GCF_003086295.3. Lineage (NCBI taxonomy): Eukaryota > Viridiplantae > Streptophyta > Magnoliopsida > Fabales > Fabaceae > Arachis > Arachis hypogaea. The sequence continues at coordinate 113,592,108 of NC_092046.1, forward strand.
TGGGATCGACCCTTACTCACGTAAGGTTTATTACTTGGCCGACCCAGTGCACTTGCTAGTTAGTTGTGCGAAGTTGTGACAAAGAACTAAAATTATGAACGTGCGTATTAAGTTTTTGACGCCGTTACCAAGGAATGAACGATCATGATTTTGTATACCAAGTTTTGGCGCCGTTGCCGGGGATTGTTCGAGTTTGGACAACTGACGGTTCATCTTGTTGCTCAGATTAGGTAATTTTATTTTAATTTTAAGCTTTTTGTTTTTATTATTTTTATTTTCAAAAAATTTTCAAAAAAAAATTTTAATTATTCTATGTTCTTCAGAATTTTTAAGAATGAATTCTAGAGTTTCATGATGATCTGTTGAAGTCTGGCTGGCTGTAAAGCCTTGTCTAATCCTTTGGACCGAGGTTTCAACTATCATTAGAGAAGAGCTTCTTTGTCTTTTTCAGCAATTTAGGTTTTGTATGTAATGATCTGCTAAAGCTTGGCTGGCCATTGGCCATGTCTAGTGTTTTGGACCGGAGCTTTCACTGAAAGCTTGGCTGGCTAGTAAGCCATGTCTAATTCCTGGACCGGAGCTTTAGACTAACATTGCATGATTCCTGGAATTCTCATTAAAAATTTTGAAATCCTTATTTTTATTTTCTAATTAATTTTCGAAAAAAAATCCAAAAATTTTTTTTTAATAAAATCATAACAAAAAAAAAACCAAAAATATTTTGATGTTTATTGTTTGAGTCTTGTGTCAAATTTTAAGTTTGGTGTCAATTGCATGTTTTTAAAATTTGTGCATTTTTCGAAAACTCATGCATGGTGTTCTTTATAATCTTCAAGTTGTTCTTGATGATTTGCTTTGTTTGATCTTTGCATTTTTATGTTTTGTGTCTTTTCTTGTTTTTCATATGCATTTTCAAGTTGTTAGTGTCTAAAGTTTGAAAATTTCTAAGTTTGGTGTCTTGCATGTTTTTCTTTTCTTAAAAATTTTTAAAAATATGTTCTTGATGTTCATCTTGACATTCAAAGTGTTCTTGGTGTTCATCTTGACATTCAAAGTATTCTTACATGCATCATGTGTTTTGATTCATAATTTTCATGTTTTGAGTCTTTTTGTTGTTTTTCTCTTTCCTCATTAAAAATTCAAAAATAAAAAAATATCTTTTCCTTATTTTCTCATAAATTTTCAAAAATTTGAGTTGACTTTTTCAAAACTTTTTAAAATTTAGTTGTTTCTTATGAGTCAAATCAAATTTTCAATTTAAAAATTCTATCTTTTTCAAATCTTTTTCAAAAATCAAATCTTTTTCATTTTTTTTTCATAATTTCGAAAATTTCAAAATTTATTTTCAAAATCTTTTTCTTATTTCTATTTCATATTTTCAAAATTAATGCTAACAATTAATGTGATTGATTCAAAAATTTTAAGTTTGTTACTTGCCTAGTAAGAAAGGTTCAATCTTTAAATTTTAAAATCATATCTTTTTGTTTCTTGTTAGTCAAGTAACCAACTTTAATTTTCAAAATCAAATCTTTTTAAATTTATTTTTCAAATCTTTTTCAAAATAAATGTCAATCACATCTTTTTCAAAATCAATTTCAAAATCTTTTCTAACCTCTTATCTTTTCAAATTGATTTTCAAATCTTTTTCAAATTAATCCTATCTTTTTGATTGATTCTTATCTTTTTCAAAACTACCTAACTAATTCTCTCTCTAATTTTCGAAAATCACTCCCCTTTTTTTCAAAATTCCTTTTTAATTAACTATTTGTTTTAAAATTTAATTTAATTTAATTTCATTTGTCCTTTTTTAAAATTTTCGTATTCTAACTTTAATTTTAAATTAAAAAACAAAAATATTTTTATTTTATTTTATTTAAATTTCGAATTCTTCCCTCTCTCATCTCCTTCTAATTATTTATTTATTTACTAACACTTCTCTTCTACTCAAAAATTCGAACCCACTCTTCTCCTCTGTGTTCAAATTTTTATCTTTTCCTTCTTCTATTCTTCTATTCTTATACTTACATAAGGAATCTCTATACTGTGACATGGAGGATTTCATATTTTCTTTTGTGTTCTCTTCTTTTTCATATGAGCAGGAACAAGGATAAGAACATTCTTGTTGAAGCTGATCCTGAATCTGAAAGGACTCTGAAGAGGAAGCTAAGGGAAGCTAAAGCACAACTCTCTGGAGAAAATCTGACAGAAATTTTTGAAAAAGAAGGAGACATGGCCGAAAATAATAACAATGCAAGGAAGATGCTTGGTGACTTTACTGCACCAAATTCCAATTTACATGGAAGAAGCATCTCAATTCCTCCCATTGGAGCAAAATATTTTGAGCTAAAGTCTCAATTAGTTTCTCTGATGCAACAGAACTGCAAGTTTCATGGACTTCCATCAAAAGATCCTTTTCAGTTCTTAACTGAATTCTTGCAAATTTGTGATACTGTTAAGACCAATAGGGTTGATCCCGAGGTCTACAGGCTTATGCTTTTCCCGTTTGCTGTAAGAGACAGAGCTAGAATATAGTTGGACTCTCAAACTAAAGATAGCATGAACTCTTGGGATAAGCTGGTCACGGCTTTCTTAGCCAAGTTCTTTCCTCCTCAAAAGCTTAGCAAGCTTAGAGTGGATGTTCAAACCTTCAAACAGAAAGAAGGTGAATCCCTCTATGAAGCTTGGGAGAGATATAAGCAACTGACCAAAAAGTGTCCTCCTGACATGCTTTCAGAATAGACCATCCTGGATATATTCTATGATGGTCTGTCTGAATTATCAAAGATGTCATTGGACCATTCTGCAGGTGGATCCATTCACCTAAAGAAAATGCCTACAGAAGCTCAGGAACTCATTGACATGGTTGCAAATAACCAGTTCATGTACACTTCTGAAAGGAATCCTGTGAGTAATGGGACGCCTTAGAGGAAGGGAGTTCTTGAAATTGATACTCTGAATGCCATATTGGCTCAGAATAAAATATTGACTTAACAAGTCAATATGATTTCTCAGAGTCTGAATGGATTGCAAGCTGCATCCAACAGTACTCAAGAGGCATCTTCTGAAGAAGAAGCTTATGATCCTAAAAACCCTGCAATAGCAAAGGTGAATTACATGGGGGAACCCTATGGAAATACCTATAATCCCTCATGGAGAAATCATCCAAATTTCTCATGGAAAGATCAAAAAAAGCCTCAACAAGGCTTTAATAATGGTGGAAGAAACAGGTTTAGCAATAGCAAGCCTTTTCCATCATCCACTCAGCAACAGACAGAGAATTCTGAGCAGAATCTATCTAGCTTAGCAAATATAGTCTCTGATCTATCTAAGGCCATTTTAAGTTTCATGGATGAAACAAGGTCCTCCATTAGAAATTTGGAGGCACAAGTGGGCCAGCTGAGTAAAAGAGTCAAATGAAACCCCTCCTAGTACTCTCCCAAGAAATACAGAAGAGAATCCAAAAAGAGAGTGCAAGGCCATTACCTTACTTGGTGTGGCCGAACCCAAAGAGGAGGAGGACGTGAATCCTAGTAAGGAAGACCTCCTGGGACGTTCACTGACCAATAAGGAGTTTTCCTTTGAGGAACCAAAGGAATCTGAGGCTCATCTAGAGACCATAGAGATTCCATTCACCCTCCTTTTACCATTCATGAGCTCTGATGACTATTCATCTTCTGAAGAAGATTAAGACATTGCTGAAGAGCAAGTTGCTCAATATTTAGGAGCAATCATGAAGCTGAATGCCAAATTATTTGGTAATGAGACTTGGGAGGATGAACCTCCATTGCTCATAAAGGAACTAAATGCCTTGGTTCAGCAAACTCTACCTCAAAAGAAACAGGATCCTGGTAAATTCCTAATTCCCTGTAACATAGGCACCATGACCTTTGAGAAGGCTCTGTGTGACCTGGGGTCAGGAATAAACTTAATGCCACTCTCTGTAATGGAGAAACTTGGGATCTTTGAGGTGCAAGCTACCAGAATCTCATTAGAGATGGCAGACAACTCAAGAAAATAGGCTTATGGACTAGTAGAGGACGTGCTAGTAAAGGTTGAAGGCCTTTACATCCCTGCTAATTTCCGAATCCTAGACACTGGGAAGGATGAGGATGAATCCATCATCCTTGGAAGACCCTTCCTAGCCACAGCAAGAGCTGTGATTGATGTGGACAGAGGAGAATTGGTCCTTCAACTGAATGAGGACAACCTTGTGTTTAAAACTCAAGGATCTCCTTCTGTAACCATGGAGAGTAAGCATGAAAAGCTTCTCTCACTGCAGAGTCAACCAAAGCCCCCACAGTCAAACTCTAAGTTTGGTGTTGGGAGGTCCCAACAATGCTCTGAACATCTGTGAGGCTCCATGAGAGCTCACTGTCAAGCTATTGACTTTAAAGAAGCGCTTGTTGGGAGGCAACCCAATGTTATTTAATTATATCTATTTATTTTCTATTTTTATTTTATGTTTTTTTTTAGGTTGATGATCATGTGGAGTCACAAAAACTACTGAAAAATCAAAAATAGAATGAAAAACAGCATTAAAAATAGCTCACCCTGGAGGAAGAGCTTACTGGCGAATCATCAAACTGGCGTTTAACGCCAGAAAGAAGCATCGAGCTGGCGTTAAATGCCAGAAACAAGCACCAGACTGGCGTTTAACGCCAGAACAGAGCATGGAAGTGGCGTTAAACGCCAGAAACAGGCTACAATTGGGCGTTTAACGCCAAAAGCAAGCAGCAAGCTGGCGTTTTAACGCCAGACATGCATGCTAAGGGCGTTTTACACGCCTAATTGGAGCAGGGATGTTAAGTCCTTTACCCCACTGGATCTGTAGACCCACAGGATCCCCACAGGATCTGTGGACCCCACAGGATCCCCACCTACCCTAACTCTCTCTCTTCACACATTTTCATAACCCTCTTCCCCAAATACTCTTCACCAACCACCTCAATCACTCTTCCCCATCACCTCTTAACCACTCACATCCCTCCACTCTTCCCCATAAACTCCACCTACCTCCAAAATTCAAATTCTTTTCCCTCCCAAATCCAACCCTAATGGCCGAACCCTAAACCTCCCCCCACTCCTATATAAACCCCTCATTCCTTCTTCATTTTCACCCAACACAACCCCTTCTTCTTCCCCTTGGCCGAATACACACCTCTCTCCCTCTCCTCCATTTTTCTTCTTCTTCTCCTTCTTTCTTTCTTCTTTTGCTTGGGGACGAGCTAACATTTTAAGTTTGGTGTGGTAAAAGCATTACTTTTTGTTTTTCCATAACCATTAATGACACCTAAGGCCAGAGAAACCTCAAGAAAGAGGAAAGAGAAGGCAATTGCTTCCACCTCTGAGTCATGGGAGATGGAGAGATTCATCTCAAAGGTCCATCAAGACCACTTCTATGAAGTTGTGGCCAAGAAGAAAGTGATCCCTGAGGTTCCTTTCAAGCTCAAAAAGAGCGAATATCCAGAGATCTGACAAGAGATTAGAAGAAGAGGATGGGAAGTTCTCTCTAATCCTATTCAACAAGTCAGGATCTTAATGGTTCAAAAGTTCTATGCAAACACATGGATCACTAGGAACCATGATCAAAGTGTGAACCCGAATCCAAAGAATTGGCTTACCATGGTTCGGGGGAAATACTTAGATTTCAGTCCGGAAAATATAAGGTTGGCGTTCAACTTGCCAATGATTCAAGAAAACACACGCCCCTACACTAGAAGGGTCAACTTTGATCAAAGGTTGGACCAAGTCCTGATGGACATATGTGTGGAAGGAGCTCAATGGAAAGTTGACTCAAGAGGCAAGCCGGTTCAATTGAGAAGACTGGACCTTAAGCCTGTAGCTAGAGGATGGTTGGAGTTCATCCAACGCTCAATTATTCCTACTAGCAACCGGTCTGAAGTTACTGTAGACCGGGCCATCATGATCCATAGTATCATGATTGGGGAGGAAGTGAAAGTTCATGAGTTTATACCTCAAGAACTCTATAAGGTGGCTGACAAGTCTTCCACTTTGGCAAGGTTAGCCTTTCCTCACCTCATTTACCACCTCTGCAATTCGGCTGGAATTGACATAGAGGGAGACATCCTCATTGATGAGGACAAGCCCGTCACTAAGAAAAGGATGGAACAAACAAGAGATCATGGACCTCAACAAGAGCATGAGGAAATTCCTCACCATGAAATCCCTGAGATGCCTCAAGAGATGCACTTCCCTCCACAAAACTATTGGGAGCAAATCAACACTTCCCTAGGAGAATTAAGTTCCAACATGGGACAACTAAGGATGGAGCACCAAGAGCACTCCATCATCCTCCATGAGATTAGAGAAGATCAAAGAGCTATGAGGGAGGAGCAACAAAGACAAGGAAGAGAGATAGAGGAGCTCAAGAGCACCATTGGTTCTTCAAGAAGAGAAAGACGCCACCCTGACTAAGGTGGACCCGTTCCTTAATATCCTTGTTCTTATTTTTCTATTTTTCGTTTGCTATGCTTCATGTTTATTTATGGTTGTGTCTGTATTACATGATCATTGATGTTTAAGTGTCTATGTCTTAAAGCTATGAATGTCCTATGAATCCATCACCTCTCTTAATTGAAAACTATTCGAAAAACAAAAGAACAAGAAGTATATGGTTTCGAATTCATCCTTGAAACTAGTTTAATTATTTTGATGTGGTGACAATACTTTTTGTTTTCTGAATAAATGCTTGAACAGTGCATATGTCTTTTGATATTGTGGTTTATGAATGTTAAATATGTTGGCTCTTGAAAGAATGATGAAAAAGGAGAAATATTATTGATAATCTGAAAAATCATAAAATTGATTCTTGAAGCAAGAAAAAGCAGTGAATACAAAAGCTTGCGAAAAAAAAGAGAAGAGAAAAGAAAAATGACGAAAAAAAAAGAAAAAGAAAAAGCAAGCAGAAAAAGCCAAAAGCTCTTTAAACCAAAAGGCAAGAGCAAAAAGCCAATAGCCCTTAAAACCAAAAGGCAAGGGTAATAAAAAGGATCCAAGGCTTTGAGCATCAGTGGATAGGAGGGCCTAAAGGAATAAAATCCTGGCCTAAACGGCTAAACCAAGCTGTCCCTAACCATGTGCTTGTGGCGTGAAGGTGTCAAGTGAAAACTTGAAACTGAGTGGTTAAAGTCAAGGTCCAAAGAAAAAAAAGAGTGTGCTTAAGAACCCTGGTCACCTCTAATTGGGGACTTTAGCAAAGTTGAGTCACAATCTGAAAAGGTTCACCCAGTTATGTGTCTGTGGCATGTATGTATCCGGTGGTAATACTGGAAAACAGAGTGCTTAGGGCCACGGCCAAGACTCATAAAGTAGCTGTGTTCAAGAATCAACATACTAAACTAGGAGAATCAATAACACTATCTAAAATCTAAGTTCCAAAAGATGCCAATCATTCTGAACTTCAATGGATAAAGTGAGATGCCAAAACTACTATTCAAGAGGCAAAAAGCTACTAGTCCCGCTAATCTGATTGGAGCTAAGTTTCATTGATATTTTGGAATTTATAGTATATTCTCTTTTTTTATCCTATTTGATTTTCAGTTGCTTAGGGACAAGCAACAATTTAAGTTTGGTGTTGTGATGAGCGGATAATTTATACGCTTTTTGGCAGTGTTTTTACATAGTTTTTAGTATGATTTAGTTAGTTTTTAGTATATTTTTATTATTTTTTAAATAAAATTCACATTTCTGGACTTTACTATGATTTTGTGTGTTTTTTTGTGATTTCAGGTAATTTTTGGCTGAAATTGAGGGACTTGAGCAAAAATCAGATTCAGAGATTCAAGAAAGACTGCAGATGCTGTTGGATTCTAATCTCCCTGCACTCAAAGTGGATTTTCCTGAGCTACAAGAGTCCAAATGGCGTGCTCTCAATTGCGTTGGAAAGTAGACATCCAGGGCTTTCCAGCAATATATAATAGTCTATACTTTACTCGAGTTTAGATGATGCAAACTGGTGTTCAACGACAGCTTTTTGCCCTATTCTGGAGTTAAACTCCAGAAACAGGTTGCAAAGCAGAGTTAAACGTCAGAAATAGGTTACAAACTGGCGTTTAACTCCAAGGAAGACCTCTACAGGTGAAAACTTCAATGCTCAGTCCAAGCACACACCAAGTGGGCCCGGAAGTGGATTTCTGCATCATTTACTTATCTCTGTAAACCCTAGTAACTAGTTTAGTATAAATAGGACTTTTTACTATTGTTTTTACAGGGGATCATCTTTTGATCATGTTTTGATGATTGAACCCTCTTTGGGAGGCTGGCATTCGGCCATGCTTGGACCATTATCACTTATGTATTTTCAACGGTAGAGTTTCTACACACCATAGATTAAGGTGTGGAGCTCTGCTGTTCCTCATGAATTAATGCAAAGTACTATTATTTTTCTATTCAATTCAAGCCTATTTCTTCTCTAAGATATTCATTCGCACACAAGAACATGATGAATGTGATGATTATGTGACGCTCATCACCATTTTCACTTATGAACGCGTGCTTGACAAACACTTCCGTTCTACATGAAAGCAAGCTTGAATGCATATCTCTTAGCCTCCTGATCTACGATAAGAGTCTTCGTGGTATAGGCTAGAATTATTGGCGGCCATTCTTGAGATCCAAAAAGTCTAAACCTTGTCTGTGGTATTCCGAGTAGGATCTGGGAAGGGATGGCTGTGACGAGCTTGAAAACTCACGAGTGCTGGGCGTAGTGACAGACGCAAAAGGATTACTGAATCCTATTCCAGTATGATCGAGAACCGACAGATGATTAGCCGTGCGGTGACAGCGCATCTTGGACCATTTTCACTGAGAGGACGGGAAGTAGCCATTAACAACGGTGATGCCCTACATAAAGCTTGCCATGAAAAGGAGTAGGAATGATTGGATGAAGACAGCAGGAAGCAGAGGTTCAGGAGGAACAAAAGCATCTCTATACGCTTATCTGAAATTCTCACCAATGAATTACATAAGTATTTCTATCCTATTTTATATTTTAATTATATTTTAATTATCAATTCACCATAACCATTTGAAATCCGCCTGAATGAGATTTACAAGGTGACCATAGATTGCTTCAAGCCGACAATCTCCATGGGATCGACCCTTACTCATATAAGGTTTATTACTTGGACGACCCAGTGCACTTGCTGGTTAGTTGTGCAAAGTTGTGACAAAGAACTAAAATTATGAACGTGCGTATTAAGTTTTTGACGCCGTTACCAAGGAATGAACGATCACGATTTTGCATACCACTCTCTAATCATTGATTCTCAGAACCTTGAGCTTTGAGGGAGTGCTTTTGCACTTGAGCCTAACCTTGGATCTAAGTATTTTGTTTTCAAGCTTTTTTCTTGATACATAAACACCACAAGTACTTAACAATTGAATTGTCATTGGTACTCAGAGCCTTCAGCTTTCTCATTCTTCCCCTTTTTTCTTTTCTTGCCTTAATTTGCAATTGCTTCTTCAAGGTTTTCATGATTTCCAAAGATTTCACAAAATGTTCTAGATGAAAACTTCAATTAAATAAAATCTAATGCAATTGAGCAACAATTAATCATACTAGCCTTCCAATACTTGTATGCACATGCTAAATTCTTCTTTAATAACCTTGTTTGTTTATGATCATAATACTTTATTGCATTTGAATTCACAAAACTCAAGTTTGTAGTCATAATGTCACAGCAACATGTTACAAATCAAGATTCAGGCTATGATTATTCATACCACACATGTATACAGAGAAGATAAAGACACTCATGCAATTTACAGTGTTGGAAGTAATTAGGAGGAGAAAGGAGCGTTACCACCTTATGGTCTATCTTTCTTGTTGTTGTCATTTTCCTCTTATTCTTCCCTTTCCCTCAAAATGCTTGCTCATCCTCAAGCAACAATTAGAACAATGGCTATGGGGCTAAGATGGATCATGAATGTCTTACACAATGAAATGTTAGCAGTACATATGTTTTAAGCAAGAAAAATTAAGGATAACAATCTAGGCACAAGAGACAGAGACATTGTGATTGCAAAAATAAGAGGGTGTGCATTATACATTGCATAAAGAATGAGTGGCACACTAAACTTAGTGTGACACTCTCACTTGGAATTGATGCAAGTATCCAATAAGGATTGGAAGCAAATTTTGTTGCATAGCAACACCAACTTAGAATGCAATCACATGTCCATTTATTTGAACTAAAACTAAATGAAACTGTTATATGTTAAGTACAATCACCAAGCTAAGAATATGTCATGAATAAAGACCTCTTGGTGATGTATTAACAAAAACAGTTAATAAAGGAAATAATTAAAAACAAGGAAATGACTAATCATAAAGAGAAAACTAAAACTGTCTAACTAAAAAAAATAACACTGCAAAGGGCATTATGATTATGCAGATAAGTGGTGTTGCTGAAAGTGGCACACCAAACTTAGAATCTTAGTGTGACACTCTCAATTAGAATTGATGCAATCATCCAGAGGGATTGAAAACAAATTGTTGCAAGGCAACACCAAACTTAGAATGTAATCATATGCCAATTTATTGAAATTTAAACAAAACAGAGAAAGAAAATAAACAAAGCAGACATAGAGAGTAAACAAAGCAAAGAAATGAAATGTTACCTACGGTTGGGTTGCCTCCCAACAAGCGCTCTTTTAGTGTCATTAGCTTGACATGTTGTTCGTCACTTTCTTCCTCTTCTTCCAGTTTGTTAAGAGGAATGACCTCAAGGGGAGAGAAGATTCAGCTATTGCCCCCTGTCTTGGTCTCTCCTCAGCAAGCTTTCTTTTATTAATGGCTTGATTGAGCTTGCTTGCTAGATTAGGGGTGGAATTGGTGTTCTTGTTAGTTGCCTTCACTTCTTGGTTATCAGTGCTTGGTGGTTGTGTGATGGTTGGAGCATTATCTTCATCAAAAGCCTTTTGAGTTGGTGGTTTAATGAGCTCTTCTTCTATGCAACTTTCTGCTTCACTTGAGTTTGGACTTCCTTGATTGTCTTCCTCATTTTCTTGTTCTTCCACTTCATCCTTTGCACTCAACATTTGACTTAATAGCTCTTTCATGGAGGAGGCTTGTTGTTCTTCCCAAGATTTCTTCATCTCCTCTTCATATCTTTCAATCATGGATTCAAGTGCTGAGACATTTTGGTTTAGGAAAGTTTGTGAGGGTTGTGAGTTTTCATGTTCCCTTGTCATCTCAAGTGGCTTTTGTAGATATGCAACCTCAGGTTCAATTACCTCCACTACCTCTTCTTTCTTTACTGAAAATTCACTTGACACAGAGACCTCTTCTTCTTGTTCTTCTATTTCCTCCTTCACATCCACCAATTGGTCTTCATCTTCCTTGCTTAGCAGTTCTTAGTGTTTCCTCATTTGCTCTAAGTGCCCATCCATCTTCTTGAAGAGGATCTCTTGCTCTGTCCAGAATTATTTTTGTTCTTCCAGGAGTTGTTCTTACCTTTCCAACAATATCCTGGACTTTTGAAGGGGATCCTCAGATGCTAGCTCAAAAGATGAAAGTTGAGAGAATTTTGTGGATATGGATGTGTTATGGTGAGGTTGTTTTGAGTGGTATGGAGTGAATCTTGTGGATTGTGGAATAAGTGTTGTGGTTGGTGGAATGAATTGTATGGATCTTGGAGGGAGCTTTGAGTTGAGTTATAATCAAGTGATGAAGAATTTTCAAATGAAGAACTGGGAGGTGAGGTTGGGAAAATTTGCATAAATGAATTAAAGGCTTACTCAAGTGATGATGGCTCTTGATAAGTGGAATATGGACTGTCATATGCTTTTTGGTTTTGGTCCTTCCATCCACAATGTGAATCATTGTAGAATTCATCACAGTATGGATCATTTTGTGGCATTGAGGGACAATTTTGCATGAATTTATTGAAAGCACACTCCAGTGATGATGTTTCTTGATGAACAAAGAATGGATCATCAAGATTCCTTTGATTTTGACTTTCCCAGCCATAATATGAGTAGTTGTTAGAGCAGTACGAGTCATCTTGTATGAGTCATCTTTCAATTCTTGGTGATACTCCCAACCACCATTAGAATAATGACTTGCATTTTTTTTTGGTGGTGGGAAATATCCCATATGATTCTCTTGCTCATCTTGTGGTTCTGAGACATATCTCCGTGGATTGGAGTGCTCAGGATTTGTAATTTGTTGGTGATATTCCTAGCCATCATTAGAAATTAGTGATGGTGGGTAATATCCCACAAAATTTGTTTGATCACAAGATGAGTTGAACTCCATTTGAATTTTGTAAAACACAACACCATTAAAAATTGAAATTCATGTCACAGAGAAGAATTTCTTAGTGAGGCAATAACTCAAACACCTTGCTATCAACTTAAAACAGAGAACAAAAATAAAGAAAATGCTTAATCTATACTTCTCACCCACTTAATCATTGTTGATCTAAATCAATCCCCGGCAACAGCGCCAAAAACTTGATGGGTGGAAATCAGATTCCACACCAAAACTCACCGACAAGTGTACTAGGTCGCATCAAGTAGTAAAACTCACTTAGAGTGAGGTCGATCCCACAGGGATTGATGGATCAAGCAACTTTAGTGGGTGATTAGTTTAGTCAAGCTAACATTTGTGAATTAAGTGAAATATAACCAACAGAAAGGAAATTTCTAGGAATTTAAAAATGCAGAAAGTAAATTCCAGTGAAAGTAAAGAGCAGAATGTGAATTAGATGAAGCTTAAATGACAAGGAAAGTAAAATTGCAGCAGATCTCACTTGCAGGAAGTAAATTGACAAAACCTTGAAGAACAAGAAATGTAAATTGCATCCAGTGTAAACCAGCAACATGTAGATTGGACAAAAGCTTAGAGAGCAAGAAAAGTAAATTGCAGCAAAATGTAAAGGGAGCTGGGTGCTGGAAAGTTAAATAAAAGTAGTAGATAAAAGCTTAGAGCAATTGCAGAGGAATTAAATTGTGCAAGAAATGTAAATCAAGCTCAGTGTGAATGGAAAAGTGAAATTGCAGAAGAACAGAATTGCAGATTTGCAGCAAGCTCAATTATAAAGTTGCAGAATGTAAATGTGCAGAAGAGTAAATCAAGCTCAAGAAGACTTAGATCAATTCTAAAATCTCAAAGAGAAATTAACAATTTCAATGAAATAGCAAAAATAGAAAGAAAGCCAAGAGCTCAATTGCTCTCTCGATCAAAACAGAAAGGAAATTGCAGAGGAAGGAAAATGAAACAGAAAGGAAAGAAAATCCAGATCTGAATTTTATTTTCAAGTTCAAAAAGGAAAATTTATACAAAGAGCTCTCTATTCTAATCTTACTCCTATTGCTCTCTAGTAGAGCCAGCCAAATCAATGAAATGAAATTGATGCCTTTATATAGGCTTTACAAAATAAAAATGAAATTGAAATTGAAAACAAATTTCAAATGAAATTCCTAATCTAGCTTCTCTGTGTGCCTTTGAGTCATGTTAATGGGCTTTGCTTGCTTTGGATTTAAAAAAGAGTGGATCCGGATGGCTTTGGTTCAAGTGGCATGGGTAAGGGTGCATTTAGTTAAATTTTGGTTAGAGGCATGCTCCAGTGGAGTGCTCCGTTTGGTTTTGTGAGCATAGCGCTCATTATCCTTGGGCCAATTTTTGGTGCGCCTTGTTGCTCAGCAATGTCCCTAGCGCTCAATAAGTGAGCACTGCACTCAAATTGTGAGCGCTACTCCTTGTTGCTTGAATGTTTTGTTGTGCGCTGCCTTGGTTCCCCCTTCGAACCTTGGTATGAGTACCCTTGGTTGAGTGTTTTCTTGATCCTTAAAGATGCCTATTACTTGTACTTTATAGATTGCTATATATCGTTGGAAAGCTCTGAATGTCAGCTTTTCAACGCAACTGAAAGCGCATGAATTGGACATCTGTAGCTCAAGTTATAGCCCTTTGAAGAAGGCATGGTCATGTTGTCACAAGGCTTAAAGAAAAGCCCGAAAATGCTCACTTTATTGAGCGTAGCGCTCACTTAATTAGTGCTAGCCTTTGATGTGCCTTGCTTTCCTTGCGCGCGCCTTGCTTCCTTGGTTGAGGAGCACGAAAATGCTCACTCTAGTGAGCATAGCGCTCACTTCTTTGAGCGCTCCTTGTCTTGGCCTTTGTTGAGCGCTCCCTTGGTTGAGCGTTCCTTTGGTTAAGCGCTGGCCTTGTGCTCCTTCATGGTTGAGCGCCACGCTTTATTTTTATGGCCACGCTTTTGAAAGCGTGGCCTAAGGTCCAAAGCGTGCTCAATCTTCAACGTGTGTCCAAAATTCCTCTTTTCTTCTTTTTAGCTTATTTTGTGTTTTTTTGCTTCTTTTTCTTCTTATTTCCTACAAAGTTTATAAAATCAAAAGATCAAAGAAATATACCATTTAAGCACAAAAGAATGCAATATTTAAGCACTAATTATCAATTTCTTGTATGAAAAAGCGTAGAAAAATATGACATGATGACATGTCATCAGACAACACCTTGGCGGCCACCAATGCTTATTACAACCGTCCGAATCAAGGGTACTATCAACAAGGCGGTAACTACAATCAAGGTGGTAATTACAATCAAGGTTGGCAAGACAATCCCAACCAAGGATGGAGAGACAACCACAACCAAGGAGGCAGAGACAATGGTGGAAATCAAAAGTGGAATAATAACTACCAACAAAACCGGTATCAACAGAACCCTCCGTACCAACAGCAAAGCCAAGGCCAAAGATACCAACCACTTCACCAAAGGCAAGCTCAAGCACCTCAATTCAACCAACCACAAGTCCCAAAAATTATCTACCCGTCTTCTTCCTCCAACCAAGATGAAACACTCCGTTCTATTCTTCAAGTACAAAAAGAGCTTCAAACTTCACTTACCTCTAGCCTCACCAGTCTTACCTCCACTCTACAAGCTCTTATATTCTGGATGGAACCACCCTCTACCTCCAATACTTAATCTTCCAGCTCTAGTGCACTCCCCTCTCAACCTTTACCCAACCCCAAGGGTGGAATCAATGCCATCACATTGAAGTCTGGCACTACATTGCAAGAGAGGAGTCCCGAGGAGCCAAGCTCAAGAGAAGACGTTCAAGATGAAGAAGTTGTTGAGGTAGAAGATGTTGATGACAAGGATGAGGTACAAGAGGTGGTTGAAGAAGAAGTGGCTCAACCAAGGGATGGAGTATCTAAGGAAGACAATGTGTTGAAAGAGGCCATTCCCATTCCTTTTTCACACCTTTCTAGGAGGACTAAAAAGCAAGTGGAGCTAGATCCCAAGATGGTGGATATCTTCAAAACGGTTGAGGTAACTGGTGCGGAATTTATAACCACAAACTAACCGGCAAGTGCACCGGGTCGTACCAAGTAATACCTCAGGTGAGTGAGGGTCGATCCCACGAAGATTGATGGACTAAGCAACAATGATTAAGTGATTTACTTAGTTAGACAAACAAAAAATAGTGTTTGAGAGTTCAAAAAGCATTAAACAGAAGACAGGCAAATAAATAAGTTGGGAATAAAATATGGAGAAGGCAGTTAAGGCTTCAGAGATATCTATTTTCCGAATTGACTTTTCTTACTAACTATTTTAATCATGAAAGATTTAATTCATGGCAAACTATATGTGACTAGACCCTAATTTCTTAGACCTTTCTAGTCTCCTCTAACTTTCATCAATCGCCAATTCCTTGGTCAATTGATTCCAATTAGAGGGTGAAGTTCAATTCTAGTTTATGTGCCACAGAAATCCTAATTACCCAAATATAAGAGGATTATATGTCACATATCTTGTTAAGTCCAGATAATTAGAATTTAGGAGAATATGTTTTCAAGCTGTTGTTCAAGTAAAGATCTTTTCCAAGTTATACAAGAACTCAATTAGAAAAAGGGTCATACTTCCGTTCCACCCAAATTCATAAAATAAAGAACGAAAATAATTCTTGAAATATAAATCAGTACATGAATTAAAATAGAAAAATAATAGTATCAATCCATACAATAGATAGAGCTCCTAACCATAACAATGGAGCTTTAGTTGCTCATGGTTCAGAGAGAAAATAAGGATTGTAAATTGGGCTGAGGTGGAATAAAAAGTTAACTAATTGGAATAATGTTGGAATCCCAGAAGAGACGTTTCTTTTCTCTTTTATATCTAATCCTAATTAATTTAAAATCTATTTTCTAAAACTAAAATAATATCTTTTCCTATTTTTAAATAAAAATAAAGTTTAAATCAGAATTAAATGCAGCAATCAGCGTTTTCTGCGTTTTCTGCACGTGGCGCATGTCACGCGTACGCGTTAGTCACGCGTACGCGTCGATAGTCTTCTTCGCGTGTCATGCGTACACGTCAGGTACGCGCACGCGTCGCTGTACAACTTCGCTTTTCACGCGTACGCGTCAGGTACACGCACGCGTCGCCATGGAAAGCTCCAAATCACGCGCATGCGTCAGGTACGTGCATGCGTTGCTCTTCGCTGTCATCTCCTTTAATTCTTGTGCTGATTCCATTTGTGCAAGCTTCCTCTCCATCCTTTAAGCCATTCCTGCCCTATATAGCCTTCTTCTCTTTTTCTGCGGAAGCTCCATCAGATCCAATCGAATGCTACCTAAAATAAACAGAATTACACACAACTCAAAGTAGCATCCATAGTGGCTAAAAGATAATTAATTCTTGATTAAACTCAACAAATTACATGCAAATTCACTAAGAAAAGATAGGAAAGATGCTCATGCATCAGTAACTATTCCACTTTTTGATGCTATTTTCCAGGTTCCTAAGTATGCTAAGTTTATAAAGGATTTATGCATGAATAACGAGAAAATTCATGATTTAGAAACTATTCCTTTGGGTAGCTCAATTTCTGCTCTGATGGGTGCTATACCGGAGAAATGTGATGATCCCGGTCTGTGTATGGTTACATGCACTATAGGTGGTGTATAGTTTATGGATTGCAGGTGTCAGTATTATGCCATTATCTGTTCATGATGCTTTGAAGCTTCCACCATTAAAAAGGTCGGCAGCCCGATTTGTTTTGGCAGATAAGAGTATAATCTCAGTGGTTGGCATTGCGGAAGACGTCTTGGTGAGCATTAAAGGGTTGACCTTTCCTATTGATTTCTACATTCTTGAGATTCCCCCTAATGACTCAGGAAGACCATCATCTATCTTGCTTGGAAGGCCATTCTTAAAGACTTCTCGGTTTAAATTGGATGCCTTCTCGGGTGCCTATTCTTTTGAGATTGATGGAAGAGCAGTAAGCTTCAACCTTGATGAAGCTATGAAGCACCCACCAGAAGAACACTCCATCTTTCAGTGTGATATTATTGATGAGACTGTGGCTGAAGTTCACTAAGAGATAGTGGATGAGAAGAACATGGTTCAAGGTGCAAGTGTAGGAAAGCCCCCTGAGCATACTGAAGACACCTTGCCACCTCCAGTGGTTCCAGATGATCAAGTGTCAAGCCATGAGCTGAACATGGAGTTGAAGCCCCTTCCACCTCACCTCAAGTATGCTTATCTTGAAGACAATCAAAAGCTCCCGGTGATTATTGCAAAGGAGCTTACTTCCCAACAAGAGGAGCGTCTGCTTAATGTACTAAGAAGAAACAAGAAAGCTATTGGGTAAAGTTTGGCAGAAATAGTAGGTATAAGCTCTCAAGTCTGTGAGCACCGCATTTTTCTAGAGGAGGGATCCAAGCCTATCCGTCAACCTCAAAGGCGGTTGAATCCCACAATTCTGGAAGTTGTGAAGAAGGAAGTGACCCGACTGCTTGAAGCTGACATTATCTATCCAATCTCGGATAGTGAGTGGGTTAGTCCAGTACAAGTGGTTCTGAAGAAGTCTGGCGTCACAATAGTGAGGAATGAGCATGGGGAACTCATGACTACAAGGGTGCTAAATTCCTAGAGAGTGTGTATTGACTACAGGCGCTTGAACTTGGCCACTCGCAAGGATCACTATCCACTACCTTTCATCAATCAAATGCTTGATCGCTTGTCAGGTAAATCACACTATTGCTTTCTAGATGGTTATACTGGTTATTTTTAGATCCATATTGCTCCAGAACATCAGGAGAAAACAACTTTTACATGCCCTTTTGGAACATATGCATATAAGAGAATGCCTTTTGGTTTATGTAATGCACCAGCTACGTTTCAAAGGTGCATGATGAGTATCTTCTCAGATCTTCTTGAGCATTATATGGAAGTGTTTATGGATGACTTTAGTGTCTATGGTGATTCTTTCAATCTTTGCTTGGATAATCTTGCTAGAGTATTAGAAAGATGTGCTAATTCAAACCTTGTGCTTAATTTTAAAAAATGTCATTTTATGGTAAAGCAAGGTATTGTTCTAGGCCATGTTGTTTCTAATACTGGTATATCTGTTGATCCTGCAAAGGTTGATGTTTCTTCTGGTTTACCTTATCCCACCTTTATGAGGAAAGTTTGTTCTTTTCTTGGTCATGCAGGTTTCTACCGGCGTTTTATTAAGGACTTCAGTAAGGTTGCACTACCCCTTTCCCATCTACTGCAAAAAGACGTAGAGTTTGACTTGAGTGAAGACTGCATGGAAGTATTTGACAAGCTGAAGATTGCCTTGACCCAATCTCCTATTGTGAGAGGGCCTGACTAGAGAAGGCCGTTCGAGATCATGTGCGACACATCCAATTATGCGGTAGGAGCAGTGCTGGCTCAGCGCGAAGGTAAGGATTCGTATATTATTGCTTATGCTTCTAAAACTTTAGATGGTGCACAGTCTAATTATACTACCACTTAAAAGGAACTGCTAGCCATTGTTTTTGCTTTGGGTAAATTCTGGGTTTATTTACTTGGAACAAAAGTGGTAGTATATTCAGACCATGCTGCTTTGAAATACGTGTTAGCTAAGAAAGAGTCTAAACCAAGGTTAATTCGTTGGATATTGTTATTGCAAGAGTTTGATTTAGAAATCAAAGATAGGAGTTGTTCCCAAAATTTAGTGGCGAACCACTTGAGTCGCCTAGAATATGTTAAAAGTGACTCCACTCCTATCAATGATGCATTTCCACTTGATAGCTTGCAAGCAATATCTGAGGTGGTTCCTTGGTATGCACCCATAGCTAGTTATTTGGTTAGTCGTGCCTTTCCTCTAAATTTTTCTAAACATCAAAAGGACAAGCTTAAGAACAAGTCCAAGTATTACATATGGGATGACCGATATTTGTGGAGATGTGGTGCTGACCAAATAATTAGAAGATGTGTTCCACAATTAAAAATCCAGTCTATTTTAGAGACATGCCACTCTTCTGAGAGTGGTGGACACTTTGGTCCTTAGAGAACTGCAAGAAAAATTTTGGACTGCGGATTTTGGTGGCCCACACTTTTTAAGGATGCTACTATTTTCTGTGACTCTTGCCACCAATGCCAGAGGTTTGAAAACATATCCAAGAGGGATGAGATGTCCCAACAACTTATGTTATTTTGTGAAATTTTTTATGTTTGGGGTATTGACTTCATGGGTCCATTTCCAAACTCGAATGGTTTCTTATACATTCTATTAGCTGTTGATTATGTTTCTAAATGGGTGGAAGCAATTTTTACCCGTACTGATGATGCTAACATGGTTATTTCTTTTGTTAGAAATAATATTATTTGTTGCTTTGGATCACCATGAGAAATCGTGAGTGATCAAGGCTCTCATTTTTGTAACAGAAGAATGACAGGTTTGCTGAAGAAACATGGCATCTCTCACAAGGTGGCGACGGCTTACCATCCCCAAACAAATGGCCAAGCTGAGGTGTCTAATAGAGAGATCAAGCACATACTCGAGAAGATTGTTAAACATCATAGAAGGGACTGGAGCTCTAGGCTTGGAGATGTGCTATGGGCTTATTGGATAGCTTACAAGACATCCATCAGCATGAGTCCGTTCTGCCTAGTCTACGGAAAGGCTTGTCACCTTCCGGTGGAGGTGGAATACAAAGCTTACTGGGCTGTGAAGGAATGCAACTCAGGATTGGGAGGAGCCGGAATTGAAAGGAAATTGCAACTAGAGGAATTGGAATGCCTTCGACTAGAAGTATATGAAAACTCAAGGCTCTATAAAGAAAAGGTGAAGGCGGTACATGACAAGCACATTAAGAGAAGAGAGTTTAGAGCTGGGGATCAAGTCCTTCTCTACAACTCAAGGTTGAGGTTAATGCCGGGTAAACTGAGGTCAAGGTGGGATGCACCCTACGTGGTAGAGAAGGTGAGACCATATGGAGTTGTCCACCTAAGTCACCCCTCAAGCCCTACCTTCTTCAAAGTCAATGGCCACCGTTTGAAGCTATATCATAGTGCGAAAGTGAAGAACAACAAGGAGCTGAAGATCTTCCTCTTGAAGGATCCAGCAAAGGAAGAGGACTGAGCCTATGGATCGTCCAACTTAAGGACGTTAAAGAAAAGTGCTAAGTGGGAGGCAACCCACCATGGTATGATCTTCCTTTTTATAGTTCTATTTTATTTAATTGCTTATGTTTGTTTCATTAGTGTCTTTGTTAATTTTCAAATCAGCATGTTTCCCTTTTGTTCTGAGTAATTTAAAAAAAAAAACCCTGCCACGCATGGGCATGCCTGACGCGCACGCGCGAGATCGCGGACAAGCATCATGCAAAAATGATGCTTAAATGATGCGTCCTCACGGCCAAACAGAAAGTTGTGCTGGGGCCGTGCAGACAGGGGGCAAAGGGCGTGGGCAGAAGTCACGCGTACGCGTGCCCCACGCGTACGCGACGACGCCCATTTTCCATTTGTGCTAAATTCGTGCTGGGACCATGGTACAGCACGACCTAGATAGAAAGTTGTGCTAGGCTCATGCTGGCGGGGTGCTGGGCGCGAGATGCTGCCTATGCATATGCGTGGCCGACACGTACGCGTCGCCCTGTCCCCAAAAATGGGGCTTGTCTGAGGCTGACATTGTGCCCCTGCATGGCTCGAACAGAGAGTTGTGCCGAGCCCATGCAGGTACTGTGTGAAACGCACAACTCATCCCTACGCGTACGCGTGACCGACGCATGCGCGTCACCTTCAATTTTCATGATCCACGCATACGCATGGACAACGCTTATGTGTCACTATGCATTTTTAAAACTCCAACACGCAGACCTAGTCTGCGCCGTTTCCCCCTCCCCCCCTTTTTTTTTTCTTTTGCTTATTTTCTTTTCTTCCCTCCTTCCTTCTTTGTTCCTTCTTCTTCCCTTCTCACTATTCTTCCCTTCTTTTCCGGCGGACCTCCACCGGCAGCCACCGTTCTCTGGCGTTCCCTCTTTTCTCTCCTCTCTCTCTCTCTCTCTCTCCCCCTTTCTCTCTTACTATTCTTCTTTCTTACCCCTATTCTTTCTCTCTTACTCCCACTTACCACTACTCTTTTTTACCTTCAAAGTTTCATTCCTCCCTCATTATATTCTCTATTTTTATTTAGTTTAGTTACATCTCATCACTTTATTTTCTTTTTGCTACACTTTATTTTCTTATTTCTTGCTTAGTTTTAGTTCTTTTGTTTTCAATTTATTGTATGTTTGAAATTGGTGTTGGATCACTATTCCTTTTATAAATTCATTGGATTGATTGGTGCTACTTATTTTATTGGATATAATTTTTTTTCTCTCATGGTGTTATATGTTGGTTTTGTCAACTTGCTTGTTGAAGAATACAATGCACACTACGTGTTTGTGAAAGAGTTTCAATGAACCCTTACTTTAATTTTGCTTTTATTTCTGCATTCTTTGCTACTTTTTCACTACACTTATCTTATTATTGCATTCTTCATTTGTCTGACTGGTTTCTTTACAATTCTCCTCTTCCCTCATTTTCAGTATGACAACCGTGAAAGGAAAGGAGAAATCTTCTAAGAAAACGGTTTCAAAAAGGAAAGCACCAAAGTCACCCACAAACCGGCAGCCTTCTAAGAAACCAAAAGTGGATATCTGCATTGATGAGTCAGACAAGAAGCTTCTTGCTAAGGATACAGCGTGATTTGCCAACCGCTATTGTGAAAGGATGCATGCTAATATTATGGAGCGAAATCTCCACCGTGAATACCTCCTCTTTGTACCGGACCATTTAATACAATATGTGGAGGATCAAATGAAGAGGAGACGTTGGGGCTTCTTGAACCGAGATTCAATTGAAGTTAACTTGTCTTGGGTCGATGAATTTTATGCTAATTACCACTCCCTGACCCTTGACTCAATCTATATGCGTCGGAAGCAAGTCCCTATTTCAGAAGACGCCCTTCACCGAGTGCTGGGCATCCCACCAAATCCGGAAGGGTTGGATGCCTTCCACGAAGCGAAAATTACCCACAAAGGTTATACTTTTGATTGGGACCCCGTCCTAAAGGCCATTGCTAAGCCCGGAAGAACTTGGATTTATGGGCAAAGCAAGGTTAACCCAAAGGGGCTTTCAACTAATGATTTGACAGATGAGGCTCGTCTATGGCAACAAATTATGTCTCATTATGTCTGGCCGAGTACTCATGAGTCCTTTATCACCGGGGACATGGCCATGCTTGTATGGTGCATTCTGACTGAGAGGCCACTTAGCATCACTTGACTCCTCCGCCGGGCCATGGGCCACGTTCACACGATTGGTAACATTCCCTCCCCAGCCTTGGTCACGGAACTAGCATCTACGGCTGGCATTCCGCTCGAAGCGGATGACGTCAAGAGTAAAATTCCCTTAGCCAATGAACTGGTTCCCCATGGGAAGTGGATTATGCCACAAGTGCCACCCAAGAACCTAAATGACAACCCGTCTGTGGATGCCCCATCATCTTCCACACCACCATCATCAACACCCCATGCACCATCACCATCCAACCACCAGCTGCTACTTGAGATCCTGGAGAGGCTAGACCGGCATAGCCGGCGGATGGAGCAGATTGAGCGACGCAACATGTGCCGATACAACTACTTAAAGGAACTCATTAGCTGTACTCACCCACATTCGGAGGAACCCGACACTTCGGACTCTACTTCCATTAATGGCAATACAAGCGATCAAGCTATGGACACGGAGGCGCCCCTGTCCTCCCATCAATTGGCCATTGGAAGTGGCGATCCCAGCCACACCTTGTAGATCACTGACAGCACGGAGGACTGTGCCAAGAATTAAGTGTGGGGAGGTCGGTGACTGACTCCTGAAGGTAACAACTCTCTCTCTCTCAACACCAGTACTTTAATTTTCTTGTGTTACATAGGATAACCTGCATGAGTAGTTAGTTGCTTGTATTTAGGTACTACTTAGTTGAAGTAATAAATTCTTTTTCAAGACACTGCTTTAAAGCATTTCCCTAATTTGAATTAAAACTTTTTGAACTTGCTTGAAGAATTTTATTTTGGAACGTGGTTTTAGAGCTCGAACACACAAAACCAGTGAGATTTTGAACCTATTTGATTGGTTACTTCTTATCAACCAATGTTGCATTTTGGTGTGTGTTATTCTCTCTAAAATTGTGATCTTTGTCTTGCTTGATTTTATATTTCTATTGTTTGATGTATGCATACACTTACGTGATTGAGGCCTTGTTTCACTATAGCTCACATACGCATATGGCCTTACCGTTTTATTTTCCTTTGCAGCCCCATGTTGAGCCTATTTTACCCCATTTATTCTTTATATTAGCACATCACTAACTCTAAGCGAAAAATAATAAATGTCCCTAATTTGAATCCTTGGTTAGCTTAGACTAGTGAGATGTACATGAATTAAGTGTGAGGAAATTGGGTTTGGGAATACTTGGTTAGGGAATTGGGTATTTTATATTCTTATATGAAAATGAGAAAACAGTTTGGGCACCTGTTCATGCATTCATCACATTAATCATATGCATTAACTCACTTAAAAAAAAAGAAAAAAAAAATAAAAAGAAAAAAATATGAATAACAAGGAAAAGAAAAGAAAAAGAGAAAACAATAAAAAGGGGGACAAAATGCCCCAAGTCTAATATGTGAACTAATACATATGATTTATACTCAAAAGATATTAAGGTGGATGGATTTGTGGAAAAATAGTTGATGGGTGGCTAGGCTTTGGTTTGTGATAACATGGAATGTCTTAAGTTAGGTGGAAAGTTTAGGTTAATCAAGGATTCAGATTTTAGTCCACTTAACCAAATACATTCCTTCCTTGACCCTAACCCCATTACAACCCTTGAAAAGACCTCTTGATATGTGTGTTTGTGCATTAAATTTTGTTGATTGGTAGAAGAAGAGCAAGTCTTAGAAAGCAAGCTTAGTAGAGAACCGAGAGAATCGACCCTTAGACACTAGAGTGATTAGAGTGTATACACTTCCAGTGAGGGTTCGATGCTTGATTCTTTGTTCTCAACTTTCATGAGATTTCTTCTTCCAAGTTTACTTGTCCTTTATTGTGTGATTTGAATTAGTGGAATCCAGTTATGTTTGTCTTAGAGAATTTGTTTACATTTAACCAAGTAGGTAGAAGCATTTAGCATGTAGTTGCATTCTTATAGATAAATTGCATTGCATAAGTCTCACTATTTTCCCTTCCCTCTTTTGTTTTCATTGAGCTTAGCATGAGGACATGCTAATGTTTAAGTGTGGGGAGATTTTATAAACCACTATTTTATGATATATTTTGGACTAAATTGAGTGGGTTTTATCCACTATTCTCACACTTATTCATGTAAATTGCATGTTTTTAAGTTTCCTTCCTAATTTTGTGCTATGATTGAAAACTTGCTTCCTAGGCCTTAAAATTGTTAATTTTTAATTCTCTTTTATTACCATTCGATGCCGTGATGTGTTTGTTAAGTGTTTTCAGGTTTACAGGGCATGAATGGCTTAAAGGATGAAGATGAAGCATGTTAAAGTGGAAGGAACACAAGAAACTAAAGAGTTGAGAAGCGAGGAGCGACACACACGCATGGCCGACGCGTGCGTGTGACCAGGAGAGTCGTTCAGCGACGCGTACACGTGAATGACGCATACGCATGGAGAGGTGCAGGTTCAGCGACGCGTACGAGTGGCCGACGCGTACGCGTGACAGAGCGTCACGTGCTGCACTTAACAGAACTCGCTGGGGGCAATTTCTGGGCTGATTAGGACCCAGATCTAAGCCCGAAAACACGAACTAGAGGCAGGGATGGAGCTGAGACTAGAGATTACACTTTCCACTTTAGTTTTTAATTAGTTTTGAGTTTTAGAGAGAAAAAACACTACTTCTCCTAGGGTTTATGACATTCTTAGTTTTGCTTTTGAATTGGATCTAGAGAGAGCTGCTACTACCTTCAATTGGAGTCATTGTTCTTATAGTTTTCTTCTCTATTACTCTATTACTTTTGTTTTTCCATTTAATTGCTTGAATTAATGTTTGGATCTTGTTATTTTTTAAATTTATAATGCATTGAATTATTTTTATGTTCAATTTTAGTACGTGTTTGATTATGCTTAATTATTGATAATGCAAATTTAGATTTAATTAATTTCTTATAATTAATGTCTTTTATTTACTCCGATTATGTGTTTATGAAAATGGCATTCATGTTAATGGAGTAGATATTCCAACTTGGCTTAGGGGTTGATTAATTGGGATCCCTTGAGTTGTGATACTCAAGTATTATCTGTGATTGGGAATTGCTTGCTAACTCAACTCTCACCAACTCTAGTCATTTCCCACGAAGTGACTAGGACTTGTGAGCTAGAGTTAGTGAAGCCACTTGACTTTCCTTCAATTGTTAGAGGATAACTAAGTGGAAGCAATGAACATTTACTATTCTACTTGGGAAAGACAACAAGGATAGTGTTCATACCCTGGGTTGAGCTCTCCGACCCGGGATGTTTAGCGACATGGCGACCGACCTCTTCAAGTCCGACTACCCGATCTCTTCTTAAAGAGATCGGCCAAACCAACAGGAAAGCCCAGTAAAGGGACCAAATAGAGGAACGCGACCCAAATCCAAAGGCAATCCAAGCTTATGGAGATAAAGGCGGTTCGCTTGAAGATAAGCTGACTTCACCCAAAATAAGATAAGATAAGATAAGATAACTAACTTATCTTATCAGAAAAGTCAGCACACACTACTATAAATACACTGGAGCACCCAGGTATAACTCATACTTTGATTCTATAATAAACCTGCTTAATACCCGTGCTAACTTAAGCATCGGAGTCTCTTGCAGGTACCCCCCACCCTCTGGTGACCAAGGATCAGAAGTGCAGCCAGTCCAACGAGTCGGACACAATAGCTCTGGCCGCCACCAGCCAGCCAGACACGTCATCTCCGACCAGTACAGAAGATCTTATCCAAGATCGACCTACAGTTTCAGGTAACCCTCGGAACATTGGCGCCGTTGCCGGGGAACCTGGAAGTCATCCCATCACCATGGCAGACGAACAGGATAACGACCACAACTCAGATTTAGAGGACAGAACGCCGCACAAAAACACGGATGCCACACCAAAGGATACTCCAAAATCTAACGGAGACAAAAACTCATCACATCTGGGAGTAATAGAAGCACTTCAAGATCGCCTAAAGCAACTTGAAAAAGAAAGCCAGTACCAGCAAGAGGTCGGCAAGGATCTTCAAAGAGAGGTAAGGCGACGTTGAGAATTAGAAGATAAACTCCTACAAATTGAAGCCGATCTCAAAGCAAAGGCTACCTGGACCACCCCTAAGGACAACTCTCACAAGGATCAAGACCCATTCACTAGGGAAATCATGAAGACTAAAATCCCTAAAGACTTCAAACTTCCGGATATGACTTTGTACAATGGCACTACAGATCCCAACCATCACCTCAGCAACTTCAGAAGCAGAATGTACCTCACCGACGCCTCAGACGCCGTTCGCTGCAAAGCTTTTCCAACGACTCTCACAAAGACAGCAATTAGATGGTTCGACAACTTGGAATAAGGCAAAGAGATCGGGAAAGTCCAAGCACGCCCCCAGTCTACTAGGAATAAGGCAAGGAGATCGGGAAAGTCTTCGCAACTACATGGAATGATTCAACAAAACATGCCTGGATATACAAAGCTTGCCAACAGAGGCTGCCGTCATGGGCCTCATCAATGGCTTACAAGAGGGACCTTTCAGCCAATCTATATCAAAGAAATACCCCACATCTCTAGATGAGGTACAAGAGCGGGCAGAGAAGTACATCAACATGGAAGAAAATTCCCAACTTGGAGAAGCCTCGAAATTCGATTTCACCTACCGAGATAAAGATAAAGAATCCAAGAATAAGGAAGACCGAACGGGTGAAAAAATCAAAAAGTATCATAATTACACCCCTCTTCGGGTGTCACTTGTGGATATTTACAAAGAAGTCTGTAACACAGAAAAGATACCCCCAGCTCGACCACCCAAAGGAAAAAGAGGAGGAGGAAATCGTAACGAATACTGTGAATATCATCGGGTCCGAGGACATTCCACCAACGAGTGCTTCGACTTAGAAAACATCATAGAAAAGTTAGTAAGGGAAGGAAAACTAAATTGGTATCTAGCCAACCGAGATGATGAACAGAGAAAAAGACAAAGAGATGAAGATGTCGGACGATCTGAGCGATCACCTCGTACGCCAGAAAGACATGTCCATATGATACACGGAGGATTTGCAGGAGGAGGAATTTCCAAGTCATCCCGTAAAAGATATCTCAAAGAAGTATATCATGTCGAAGGGAAGGAGGAAGCACCCGACATCCCTGCAATCACATTCACCAAAGAAGACGCATCAGGTGTCATCTCAGGACACGACGATCCCATGGTCATCACCATCATACTGGCGAATTCCAAGCTCCACCGCACATTAATAGACCAAGGGAGCTCTGCCAACATCTTATTCAAAACTGCCTTCGACAAGCTCGGCTTAGAAGAAAAGGAGCTTAGAGCATACCCGAACAGCCTATTTGGACTGGGCGACACCCCAGTACAACCACTGGGATACGTGTCACTACATACAACCTTCAGAAAAGGGAACCAATCCAGAACACTCAAGATAGACTACATCGTGGTCGACGTGAGTTCAGCCTACAATGCCCTAATAGGTCGGACAACACTAAATCAACTCGGCGCGATTGTCTCAACTCCACACCTATGCATGAAATTCCCAACTACAGAAGGGATAGCTACAATAAAAGTAGATCAAAAGATGGCACGCCGCTGTTATAACGAAAGTCTAAACCTCAGAGGTAGAGGAGAACAGTTCCATACAATTGAGCTTGGTGGAGTTCAGAGACGTGAAGAACTCCGTCCACAACCCAAAGGAGAAATAGAGAAAGTTCAGATCGGGGATACCTCGGACAAAACAACTAATGTTGGCACGATCCTGAAGGGAGACGCAAAAGAATTACTAGTACAGTTCTTACGAGATAATGTCGATCTCTTCGCATGGAAAGCTGCAGACATGCCAGGCATAGACCCCAAGCTAATGAATCATAAGTTGGCGGTCTATCCAGGATCTCGGCCGGTACAGTAGAGACGAAGAAAACTTGGGCCAGAAGGATCCCAAGCTGTGGAAGAACAGGTACTAGCACTACTGGAGGCAGGATTCATAAGAGAAGTCAAGTACCCACTATGGCTAGCTAACGTCGTCTTGGTGAAAAAATCAAATGGGAAGTGGCAAATGTGCACCGATTACACCGACTTCAACAAAGCCTGCCCAAAAGATCCTTACCCACTCCCAAGTATCGACGCCCTGGTAGATGCTTCTTCCAGATATAGATACCTCTCGTTTATGGATGCATATTCCGGATACAACCAAATTCCCATGTATCCACCAGATCAAGAAAAGACCTCGTTTTTAATGCCAAAAGTAAATTACTGCTACATTGTGATGCCTTTCGGCCTCAAGAATGCGGGAGCTACTTATCAAAGGCTAATGAATAAAGTCTTTTCAGATCATATCGGAAAAATCATGGAAGTCTACGTGGACGACATGTTAATAAAGACACAAAGTGAAGAAACATTATTGTTCGACCTGGCCCAAGTGTTCGACACTATAAGGAAGCATGACATGCGACTCAATCCCACAAAGTGCACCTTTGCAGTAGAAGCGGGAAAATTCTTAGGTTTCATGCTCACACAAAGAGGAATTGAAGCAAATCCAAACAAATGCCAAGCTATACTCAACATGAAGAGCCCGACTTGTGTCAGAGAGGTACAACAACTCAATGGGAGATTGGCAGCCTTATCCAGATTCTTAGCAGGATCAGCAATAAGATCTCTCCCCTTCTATGCCACTTTAAGGAAAGGAAAGAAGTTCGAATGGACAACAGAATGCGAGCAAGCCTTCCAGGATTTCAAAAACTTCCTGGGACGACCGCCTATCCTAACTTGACCACGAGAGGAAGAACCACTCGTATTATACCTTGCAGTAGGAAGTCAGGCAGTAGCCTCAGCACTGGTTTGAGAAGACGACAAAGGGCAACAGCCTGTATATTTCATCAGTAAAGCGTTGTAGGGATCCGAGTTGAACTACCAAAAAATAGAAAAGTTCGCCTACACTGTCATACTGACATCTCGACGACTTCGCCCATACTTCCAGGCCCACACCCTTAAGGTTCGGACCGACCAGCCCATAAAGGGGATACTGCAGAAAACAGATCTAGCAGGCAGAATTTTACAATGGTCAGTCGAGTTATCTGAGTTCGACCTCCAATACGAAGCTCGGACAGCCATCAAATCACAATACTTGGCCGACTTTATTGCAGAATTCACAGATACCCTGGAAACCCCCACAGAATGGAATCTCTACGTGGACAGGTCTTCAAATAAGACTGGAAGCGGCGCAGGTGTGATAATAGAAAGCAACCAAGGAACCCAAGTTGAGCTTCCCTCAAATTTGGATTCCCGGCCTCAAACAACCAAGCAGAATATGAAGCGTTACTAGCTGGTTTAAAGCTGGCTAAGGAGGTTGGAGCTCAAAAACTCAACATCTTCAGCGACTCACAAGTAGTCACCTCACAGATAACAGGGAGTTACCAAGCCAAAGATCCCACCATGAAAAAGTATTTGGATATAACCAAAGAACAGCTCGGACAACTCGGGGAATATAAGATCTGTCACATACCACGCGAATAAAATGCCCGAGCTAATGCACTCTCAAAGCTAGCCAGCACCAAACCAGGGGGCAACAATAGAAGCCTCATCCAGGAAATGCTACAGAACCCGTCAATCTCGGAAGCAGAAAAAGTCCTAGCTATAACAAGTCAGGATCAAGAATGGATGACCCCCATAATTAATTACCTCAAAAAAGAAACACTCCCCACAAATGAGAAGGAAGCAAAGAGGTTAAAACGGAAGGCTGATGCACGGAAACTTATCTCTCAATAATTTCCCTCGGCAAGTATACTGAATTGTCGTCAAGTAAAAACTCACAATAGAATGAGGTCGAATCCCACAGGGATTGATTGGTCAATCAACTTTAATTAGAGGAATGTTCTAATTGAGCTAAGCAGAATTTGATGTGAGAGTTGCAAGAAATTAAATGGCGGAAAGTAAATAGCAGAAAATGTAAATGCCGGGAATAAAGAGCTGAATATAAATGACGGAAAGTAAATTGCAGAATCTTAAATGGGGAATGGGGAATTTAGCATGAAAGTAAATTGAAGAAATTAAAGAGAATGGGTAAGATCAGAAATGGGAGATTCATTGGGCTTAGGAGATGTTGCATTCTCCGGATCAAGTTCATTTTCATCTCTTCCTCAATCAATGCATTCATTGATCTCCTTGGCAATCTTAAGTGATTGAACTCCAATTCCTTGGTAATTCAATCTCTCAAATCTTGATCAATAGCCAATTTCTTGGTCCAATTGCTCATGAGAAGAGATGAAGTATGGTCACTGATTATACCACATGTATTTCCAAATCAAAGTGTTGGTAGGATTTTATGTCACTATATCCATCCAGACCCTAATTTGGTCCAACATGAGAAAGCATTTCTAGCATGATCTCTTCATTCCTCTTCCAAGGTTCTGAAGAGATCCAAGTATGAATAGCTTCTTTTCCAAGACAACTACCCAATTGGATGAAGATTGAAAGCTTTCTAGTAAAATCAAGAGAAAAGAAAGAGGAAGAATAATGAAAACTATTATTGATCCATTAAATTACAACAGAGCTCCCTAACCCAATGAAAGGGGTTTATTTGTTCATGGCTCTGGGAATGAAAAACACAAATGGAGAATGCATTCTGAAAAGTAAAACTAGAAGTTGCAGAGAAAGTAAAATTATACAGAGAGTAGTCCTCCCCATCCAAAAAAGCCCTTCTCTAGTTCAAAACTACTCCTATTTATACTACTCTTCTGATCTTCTGATTGGCTTCTTCAAGTCTTGGATATGGGCCTTTGGATCTTGAGTTGAAGTAGTTATCATCTTTAGTGAGCTCAGCTTCACTTGTAGAGAAAGTGTGCAGTAGGCATGGACTTTAGCTTAGGGCGTTAGTGGTGTTAACGTTAAGTGAAAATGTGGGGTCGAGAACGTTAGTGACAATCACCTTTTTCACTAACGTTCCTAACCCAAAATGGTCCACGTTAACTTCAACGTTAGTGGCACTAACGTGACCACTAACGTTGCCTCTTGGCCCTTCGCAAACGTTACTGGGGTTTACCTTTCCCAATAATGTTGAGAGTACCCCTTTCTCCCTACGTTAGAGTTCACGTTAGTATAGTTAACGTGACCTTTAACGTAGGCTTGCCAAATCATCGAGAGCGTTAGTGACACCTACCTTTTTTACTAACACTCCAAAACGCCCCTTTCTCACGTTAGTGCCTCACGTTAATTACATTAACGTGACCACTAACGTGGTGTTGATTGCCATCTCCAACGTTAGTGACAAAGGTGAGTGTCACTAACGTTGGCTCATTATCCCTTTCCTCCACGTTAATGCAATTAACGTGGTAACTAACGTGGCTCATAGTGGCTTAGTCCAACGTTAGTGACAAAGGTGAGTGTCACTAACGTTGGCGATTCCTTGCTCCTTCCACGTTAAAGTTCACGTTAACTAAGTTAACGTGGCTCTTAACGTAGCCAATATGGGCTTAGTCCAACGTTAGTGACAAAGGTGAGTGTCACTAACGTTGGCATTATCTTTCTCTTCCACATTAGAGTTCACGTTAACTGAGTTAACGTGACTCTTAACGTGGCCAATTGCCCTTTTTGGAGCGTTAGTGGTACTCACTTTTACCACTAACGCTTGGAGCTTCCTTTTCCTCCACGTTAACTACCACGTTAATGTAGTTAACGTGGTATTTAACGTGGGCTATGATGGCTTCGAAGACGTTATTGGCGATCACTTTTCTCATTAACGTAGCAAGCTAGCTCCCATTCCACGTTAGTGGTCACGTTAGTTAGACTAACGTGGCTACTAACGTGGCTTTTCCTTGCCACCTTTGTCCTAAAATCAAGCAAATAAAGTGCATCAAAGCTCTAATCCAAGTTATGAGTCATGCATCATCCAATTTGTCATTAAATTCATCCATAATTCTCATGAAATCATATAAAATTCACAATGTTTGCTTGAATCAAGATGTAAGTGAAATTCTACCCAAAACTTGCTTATTTCCTAAGAAAATGCATGAAACTACCCTAAAATAGTAAAGAAAAGGTCAGTGAAACTGGCCGAAATGCCCTGGCATCAGAGGCTCAGTACTACACCATCATAAACAACACCCTATACAAAAGAGGGATTTCAATACCATTGTTAAAATGTGTGCCGACCTCTAACACAAGGGAAGTTTTAGAGGAAGTACACAGCGGTATTTGTGGCAATTATCTCGGGGCACAAGCTCTCACCAAAAAGGTACTTCGGGCGGGATTTTACTGGCCAACTCTACAAAAGGAAGCTACAGAATTTGTAAAGACATGTCTCCCATGCCAGAAACATGCCAACTTTCACATCGCCCCGCCAGAAGAACTCATCAGCGTAACTTCGCCTTGGCCATTTGCAAAATGGGGACTCGATCTTCTCGGACCCTTTCCCTAGGGATCAGGACAAGTCAAATTCCTCATAGTTGGAGTAGACTATTTCACAAAGTGAATTGAGGCAGAGGCCCTAGCCAATGCCACTGCTCAAAGAAGCCAGAAATTCCTATATAGGAACATTGTCACAAGGTTCGGGGTTCCATATTCCATCACCACAGACAATGGCACTCAATTCACAAATTCACGCTTCAGGAAATTAGTAGCCGATTTGAACATAAAGCACCAGTTCACCTCCGTCGAACATCCTCAAGCCAATGGGCAAGCTAAATCTGCAAACAAAGTCATATTGGCTGGGTTGAAACGGAGACTGCAAGATGCGAAGGGAGCTTGGGCTGAAGAACTGATGCACACGAAAACTTGTCTCTCAACAATTTTCCTTCGGCAAGTGTACCGAATTGTCGTCAAGTAAAAACTCACAATAGAGTGAGGTCGAATCCCACAGGGATTGATTGGTCAAGCAACTTTAATTAGAGGAATGTTCTAGTTGAGCGAAGCAGAATTTGGTTTGAGTGTTGCAGGAAATTAAATGGCAAAAAAGTAAATAGCAGAAAATGTAAATGCCAAAAGTAAAGAGCTGAAAGTAAATGGCGGAAGGTAAATTGCAGAATTTAAATGGGAATGGGGAAGATGCTCAT
Organism: Arachis hypogaea; assembly: GCF_003086295.3. NCBI lineage: Eukaryota > Viridiplantae > Streptophyta > Magnoliopsida > Fabales > Fabaceae > Arachis > Arachis hypogaea. The sequence goes on from NC_092046.1 coordinate 113,625,721, forward strand.
AAAAGTAAATTGCAGAAATTAAAGAGAATGGGTAAGATCAGAGATGGGGATTTATTGGGCTTAGGAGATGTTGCATTCTTCGGATCAAATTCATTTTCATCTCTTCCTTAATCAATACATTCATTGATCTCCTTGGCAATCTTAAGTGATCGAATTCCAATTCCTTGGCAATTCAATCTCTCAAATCTTAATCAATAGCCAATTCCTTGGTCAATTGCTCATGAGAAGAGATGAAGTATTGTCACTGATTATACCACATGCATTCCCAAATCAAGTGTTCGTAGGATTATAGTCACCATATCCAACCAAACCCAATTTGGTCCAACATGAGAAAGCATTTCTAGCATGATCTCTTCATTCCTCTTCCAAGGTTCAGAAGAGATCCAAGTATGAATAGCTTCTTTTCCAAGATAACTACCTAATTAGATGAAGATTGAAAGCTTTCTAGTAAAATCAAGAAAAAAGATAGTAGAAGAGTAATGAAAACTAGTATTGATCCATCAAATTACAACAGAGCTCCCTAACCCAATGAAAGGGGTTTAGTTGTTCAAAGCTCTGGAAATAGAAAACAAAGATGGAGAATACATCATGAAAATTAGAACTAGAAGTGCAGAGAAAGTAAATTATACAGAGAGTAGTTCCCAATTTCCAATCCCCCAAAAAGCTCTTTTTTCCTAATTCAAAACTACCCCTATATATACTACTCTTCTGATCTTCTAGTTGGTTCTTCAAGTCTTGGATATGGGCCTTTGGATCTTGAGTTTGAAGCAGTTATCTTCTGCAGTGGGCTTAGCTTTACTTGCAGAGAGAAAGTTTGAAGTAGGCAGGGTGTTTAGCTCAGGACGTTAGTGGCGTTAACGTTAAGTGAGAGTGTGGGTTTGAGAACGTTAGTGACAATCACCTTTTTCACTAACGTTCCTCACCCAGGGATGGTCCACGTTAACTTCAACGTTAGTGGCACTAACGTGACTACTAACGTTGCCTCTTGGTCCTTCGCACACGTTATTGGGACTCACCTTTCCCAATAACGTTGAGAGTCTTCCCTTCCCCCTACGTTAGAGTCCACGTTAACTAGGTTAACGTGGCTCTTAACGTAAGCTTGCCAATCCTTCGAGAACGTTAGTGACACTTACTTTTGTCACTAACGTTCCAATGTGCCCCTACTTCCCACGTTAGAGTCTACGTTAACTAGGTTAACGTGGCTTCTAACGTAGCAATGATAGCCATTTCCAACGTTAGTGACAAAGGTGAGTGTCACTAATGTTGGCTCATCATTCCCTTATCCACGTTAGGTTCCACGTTAACTAAGTTAACGTGGGAGTTAACGTTGCTCACATTGGCTCATTCCAACGTTAGTGACAAAGGTGAGTGTCACTAACGTTGGCGATTCTTGCTCCCTCCACGTTAGCTTCCACGTTAACTAAGTTAACGTGGGAGTTAACGTGGCTCATTGTGGCTTAGCTCAACGTTAGTGACAAAGGTAAGTGTCACTAACATTGGCTTCTCTTTTGCTTTTCAACGTTAGAGTCCACGTTAACTGAGTTAACGTGGCTCTTAACGTGGCCAATTGTGAGCTTGGTCCAACGTTAGTGACAAAGGTAAGTGTCACTAACGTTGGCTTCATTTCTTTCTTCCACGTTAGAGTTCACGTTAACTTAGTTAACGCTACTCTTAACGTGGGCTATTATGGCTTCGAGAGCATTATTGGCGATTACTTTTCTCATTAACTTTGCAAGTTAGCTCCCATTCCACGTTAGAGGTCACGTTAGTTAGACTAACGTGGCTGCTAACGTGGTTCTTCCTTGCTTCCTTTGTCCTAAAATCAAGTAATAAAGTGCATCAAAACTCTAGTCCCGGTCATGAGAAATGCATCATCCAATTTGTCATTAAATTCATGCAAAATCCTCATGAAATCATGTAAAGTGCACAATATATGCTTGAATCAAGATGTAAGTGAAATTCTACCCAAAACTTGCTTATTCCCTAATAAAATGCATGAAACTACCCTAAAAACAATAAAGAAAAGGTCAGTGAAACTGGCCAAAATGCCCTGGCATCAAGAACTTCCACAGGTCCTATGGGCATATCGAACCACGCCACATTCTACCACAAACGAATCACCGTTCCGATTAGCGTACGAAGTGGAGGCAATAATCCCAGTAGAGGTCAAGGAAGGGTCGCCTAGAGTAGTCCACTACAATGAAGAAGCCAACTCGCAACTTCAAAGAGAAGAACTCGACCTACTTCCAGAAATCCAAGAAAGAGCTCGGATCAGGGAAGAAGCGCTAAAGCGCCGAATGGCTTCAAGATATAATCAAAAGGTAGTGCAAAGAGGTTTCACGGAGAATGATCTCATCCTAATCCAAAATGATATTGGAACAACTTGACCCGGAGAAGGAAAGTTGCTAGCAAACTGGAAAGGACCCTACCGAGTCATAGAAGTACTTGGGAAGGGCTACTACAGACTGTCCGAACTCAATGGACGAGAGCTTCCCAGATCGTGGCACACCTGCAACCTAAGAAGGTACTATAGCTCGAAAAGGTAAAAGATCTCGTCATAGGATGCACTCTTTTTCCTGAAAAGGTTTTTTAATGAGGCATCAAGTTGAGATCTAGATATTATCCGACTTAAAAGGATGAAAAACTCCAACATGTATATATTTGCGCTTTCTTTTGAATAAAAAATATTTTAGATATTCTACAAATTCTCAAGACACATTAATCTGAAGCATTCATCGTCCGATTATAAAGCAATAAATCGGCAGAAAGTGAAAATCAGATTCACTGCACGATCACGATAAAAGCAATAAAGATGAAAACGCGATTCATCTAAAGGTCGACAGAAATCACCTTCTACAAATCGGCAAAGATGAACACAGAATAATGCAAGAAGTTATCAAAAGTGATCCGAAAAAAGAACCTAACGAGGTCTTATGGATTGCTAAACTGGCCGACGTTGAGAAGTCGGACCAAGTCAACCCAAGTTATCAGCAAATCCCTGGAAAGACGTCTGGCCAACCCTATAAAAGAGGAATTGCTATAACTTAGAAGAGATCGACCTAACGAAGTCGGTCTCCTAAAAAATAAGTTATATAAGTAATCCCTGAAAGAGGCCTGACAAAGGTCCAAGAAAGAGGATTACAAAATAACTTAGAAGAGATCGACCTAACGAAGCAGGTCTCCTATAAAATAAGTTATATAAGTAATCCCTGAAAGAGACCTGACAAAGGTCCAAGAAAGAGGATTACAAAATAACTTATAAGAGATCGACCTAACGAAGTCGGTCTCCTACAAAATAAGTTATATAAGTAATCCCTAAAAGAGACCTGACAAAGGTCCAAGAAGAGGATTACAAAATAACTTAGAAGAGATCGACCTAACGAAGTCGGTCTCCTACAAAATAAGTTATATAAGTAATCCCCGAAAGAGACCTGACAAAGGTCCAAGAAAGAGGATTACAAAATAACTTAGAAGAGATCGACCTAACGAAGTCGGTCTCCTACAAAATAAGTTATATAAGTAATCCCCGAAAGAGACCTGACAAAGGTCCAAGAAAGAGGATTACAAAATAACTTAGAAGAGATCGACCTAACGAAGTCGGTCTCCTACAAAATAAGTTATATAAGTAATCTCTGAAAGAGACCTGACAAAGGTCCAAGAAAGAGGATTACAAAATAACTTAGAAGAGATCGACCTAACGAAGTCGGTCTCCTACAAAATAAGTTATATAAATAATCCCTGAAAGAGACCTGACAAAAGTCCAAAAAAGAGGATTACAAAATAACTTAGAAAAAGACGACGCAAAGAAGTCGACCTCCCACAGACAAGTTATAAAGAAATCCCTGAAAGAGACCTAGCAAAGGTCCAAGAAAGAGGACTGCAAAGGTAGCTAAGACGAGGACCAACATAAAGAAATCGGCTATGGATTGCTAAAAATACAAGCAAGAGCAAGAAAACCGAGAAACAAGTTGGACCTGCCCATTCACAACCTCAAAGGAGTCAACCCACAAGCAACAGGTGCAAAGCGATTGAAAGAGGCCGAGAAGCAAGGCTCCGACATCTCCAAAAAGTGCTAAGACAAGCGCAAACGAGCAGGATATAAAATACAATATTATAACGAGCTTCAGGGTCAGCCCCAAAAGCTTGAAAACTACTTGTTGTTTTTCAAAAACAAAGTTGCTAAACAAGCAACCCAAAAGAGTATCCACAGTCGAGCAAAATATTCAAACTACAAAAAAAGAGTTCAGAAGCCCACAAGCCGGGCTATTTACACAAAATATCCAAGAGAAATCAGCAAAGATCGGGAGCCTTTTTGACAGCATCAGTACAAGGAGAAGGAAGGCGAGTCTGAATAGGCACAACATCCACGATTCCATCATCCCGGTTCAGAATCTGGCAATCCGGATCAGACACAACTGGAGGAATTGAAGAGGTTGACACTTTGGCAGAAGATACAAGGGGAGGTTCAACATCATCATCATCCTGGTCATCAGGGACAATCTTACCATCCCTCACAATATTATCCAGGCTGAAAAGAGTAAGGTCCGCCTCAGAAGCAATAATCCGAACCTGCTCCCTCAAGTTCTCATAGGCAGCAGTTACACTGCCAACAAGATGACCTTGGAGCTCGGAGTAATCAGCTCGGGCATTCTCCAACTCCTCCCTCAGGCGCACCACCTCCCGATAAGATGTCACATAACTGTCCTTATGCCTCAATGCCGTGTCCTCGGCCAACCGCACAGAAGCCGCCAGAGCAAGGGAACCCCCCATAAACCCTAAAGCTCTTCCTTCAGGCTCTTCATCCGGTCGAACTCCATTTTAGCCTCCTCCATAAATTCTTTGGTGGCATGGAGAGGAAGATTCTGAGCAGTTCGGTACAGGGCAGCCCCCATATATGCCATTTTAACACTGTTTCGGGTCATAAAATCCAGATGGCGAAGGATTGACACATCATCCATGGGGAGGGTACCGTAGGGACCAATTTGCTGATCTACGAACTCGATTGCATTAAAATCGGGGGCGTCAAGGTTAAAGGCCTCAATTGTTTTCTGTTTCTTGTTGGGAGGAGCACCAGAAGTAATGGCAGAAGTCTGTGGAGGATCAGTCAGAAGAACTCGAGGAGTGGGGATCACCTTCCTTGGCCCAGGAGAACTCGACACGGGCAGCTTCACTGGAACTTGAGAAGATCCTTCTCCGGCCACCTTGGCCGAGATGTTTTGAGCAGCAGCAGCTTTCTTCGCATTCTTGTAGGCCTTCATGGAATCATTGTTTTTTGACATCTCTGAAAATACAGAATCAACCATAATGACGAGTTACAACATAGGAGAAGAAAAACTCAGAAACAAGTATAGAAACAAGTCAGACAGTACCTAAAGCAGTTCGAACCAAAGATGGATCACTCAAGAATCTTTTTGTATCCAGATGGGGTGGTTCCCCCCACAAATCTTCAAGAACAACTAAAAGCCCGCTCAACCTCATTAAGCATCTCCCATGTATAACGTGGCACTCTCACATTCTTTTGCCACTCTAGAGGAAAAGCAGGCTCGTCATTCTCATCAAGAAAAAAGGGGCGAACCCCCTCAACAGCACGGACTCGGAAGAAATAATTCTTAAAATCTTTAAAAGACTCGTCATACATAGCAAAAACTTTATGCCCCTGGGCCGATCTGAAAGAAACCCAGGAAGCTTTCTTTTTGGAAGAACCTCCGGGCTTGGCCGAGACAAAAAGATAGAGGAAAAGAGTTTGAGAAGGTGTTATGCCTAACTCTTGGCAAAGCAGTTGAAATATCTTGATAAAACCCTAGGAATTCGGATGAAGCTGGAATGGAGTAATGTTACATGACCACAACAAATCGGTCTCGAAAGCAGTAAAAGGAAAAGTAACGTCCAACTGGCTGAAGAAATATTCATAAGCGTAGAAAAATGGATGCTCCCCCTCGACGAAAGTAGGAAAACAAGCCCTCTCATCAGAGTCAGGAGCTACAAGCTCATAATCCCTCTCCCGAGCACTGTTACCACAGATCCTATGACGTTTCCTCAGCTCTACACAAAATTCAGCATCCACGACAGAGACACACATTAGGACAAGGGAGTCCAGCCAATCGGACATCCCCTCGGGAACTTTGGAAGACACCTCTACAACGTTATTGCGAGAAGACATGAGGCCAACTAATCCTACAAAAAGAAAAGGAGATTGGATTACTAAAAACATCTCGGAGGAGGGGCAAAGTAACTCGACTAATATGATACAGACAAACAAACAGAAAAGGAAAACCCCAAGATTCAAACCAAAGTCCTGGGGCATCCTTTGGAGGCAATGGCAAAGCAAGGTTTCAGGAAAAATCTACAGCTTACGTCCCGGCATTTCCCAAACAAGAAAAGAAGATTTCAAGTAGACAAATGTTTTGAAAAAGGGAAGTAAAAACACAAAAGTCATCTAAGCCACTATCTTTCTACAGTCTATCAGCAAAAAGCATCGTCGACATCAAAAAGGTCAAGCAGAAAATCATCAAAGACACAACCTTTTTCAGAATCAAACAAAAATCATCATCGAAAGCACAAGCAGAAACAGTGATAACATGCAAAAGCCCTAAAAGCATCAAGCAATAGGGAAAGCAAAAAAGTTCATACGAAAGACAAAGAAACTCCCAGAACGCACAATACAATAGCAATTAGGCGCAACAAAAACAGAAAGATCAAAACTTTCTCCAAGCAAAGTCAAAACTTCACCACAAAACCAAAGCCAAAGCAACGAAAGAGAAAAGTAATTGCAAAATGGAACTAACCTGGAGAAATGAGAAGTTCCGGAAGAAGTAGAAAGGAAGGAATCGCCGGACCGCCGGAAGGCACCACAACGCAAGAAAAGACAGAGATAGAGAGAACGAAGGAGTTACAAAGAAAAAGGAAAAAGAGAAACCGTTTTTCTGAGGAAGCAAAATTCAAAATAAAGCCAAGAGAAACGGGGCAATTAATACCAATTAATGATGGTATTAAACCCTTGCACGTTCCCTAGAACAAAGCGCTAATACAAAACCGCGCGTTTTTAGAGGAAAAACGTTCTACATTCAAAAAGCTCTACAAAGAAAGGAATCGACAAAAGTGCTCGAGTTCGGCTTCGCTATAAAAAGTTCGAAGTCAAAAAACTCGACCTCAAAGTAGAAGACCGAGCTCAAGCAGGGGCACCGTTCATACCCTGGGTCGAGCTCTCCGACCCGGGATGTTTAGCGACATGGCGACCGACCTCTTCAGGTCCGACTACCCGATCTCTTCTTAAAGAGATCGGCCAAACCAACAGGAAAGCCCAGTAAAGGGACCAAATAGAGGAACGCGACCCAAATCCAAAGGCAATCCAAGCTTATGGAGATAAAGGCGGTTCCCTTGAAGATAAGCTGACTTCACCCAAAATAAGATAAGATAAGATAAGATAACTAACTTATCTTATCAGAAAGGTCAGCCCACACTACTATAAATACACTAGAGCACCCAGGTATAACTCATACTCTGATTCTACAATAAACCTGCTTAATACCCGTGCTAACTTAAGCATCGGAGTCTCTTGCATGTACCCCCCACCCTCCAGTGACCAAGGATCAGAAGTGCAGCCAGTCCAATGAGTCGGACACAACAGCTCCGGCCGCCACCAGCCAGCCGGACACGTCATCTCCGACCAGTACAGAAGATCTCATCCGAGATCGACCTACAGTTTCAGGTAACCCTCGGAACAGATAGAAACCCCAATTCTCTCCCCTGACCAAGGCCTTTTATTTTAAATACATAACACCTCTTGTTAGTAGTCATTACTTTAATTCCTAGCCATTTATTTTTCTATTCTCAATTTCAAAAATATTCAAGAAAATTCTAGCCAATAATTTGCATCTTGTGTCAACTCTTTGGGAAACGACCCGGGATTCTACTCCCGGTTATTTATTCTTAATTGTGACATATTCTAAATTGATAGTAAAAATTTCGTCGGTTAAGGCTGTACTTACAACGCTATTTTTATCAGAAATTCTTAACCGACATTTTTCCTCCCATCAGCCGGTTAGCTTGAACTTCACCAAAGCTAGTATCTCACTTTAAGTTGACTAGGACTTGTGAACTCAAGTTAATTGTATGCACTTGACCTTCCTCCATTGGTTAGAGGTTAACTAAGTGAAGGCAATTCACATTTACCATCACAATTGATGATGATAATAAGGATAGGACTTCTAATTCTCAATCCTTGCTAAGAGCTTTCTTAGTTATTAGTTTATTTGTTTCTCGCCATCTTACTTTCTTGTTCCTTATTTCAAAAACCCCAAAAATATACTTTCCCATAACCAATAATAAACTACACTTCCCTGTAATTTCTTGAGAGAGGACCCGAGGTTTAAATACTTCAGTTAGTTTTATTGGGTTTGCTTAAGTGACAAACAATTTAAACATTGATTGAGGTTTAATTGTCGGTTTAGAACTATACTTGCAACACGATATTTTTGTGAAAATCTTTACCGACATTTTTCCTCCCATCAATTTTTGGCGTCGTTCCGGGGAATTGCAAATGTGTGCCTTATTATTGGTTATTGTGAATATTGTGAATATATTTGCCTTTTCGTTTCTTTGTTAGTTGTTTCTAGTTTTAGGAGTTTATTTTCATTATTTCTTGTTAGTTTTTGTTTTTATTAATTCTTACTACTATGAATTCTCACCCCTTTGGCTATGAGTTTGGTTCAAATTTTGTTGTAGGGAATGGAAGCTACATTGAGAACATGCATCAAGGATGGAACAATCAAAGGTGGGAGGAGCCTCAAGCTTATGGGCAACCATCTTGGCAATAACCTCCTCCAATGTACTGTGAGCAACAACCATTCCATGATGCATACCAAGACAATGGATATGGTGGACCTCTCTGTGACAATCAACAACCACCACCATACACCTATGACCCTTATACCCCACAACATAGCCTTCAACCATACTCACAAGTCCCGTTTTACCAAATACCTCCCTATGACTCTAATCCTTATCCACCATACCAACCACCATATGAGCCATACTTAGAACCACCCACATCCCAACACAATTACTCCCAAGAACTACCACCTCAATATACACCACCTCCAATGTATGCGAATTTTCAACCACAAGATGAATTTTACTTTCCACCACAACCTTCCATAGGGGAATGTCCATATCCATCAATCCAAGAGCAATATGATCCTAATTATGTTAGCTAAGCGGAACAAGAGCCACGGGATTATTTTAAGGAAGCAATGGATCGACTTCAAGCAACCATCCATCAAATGAAGCGAGAGGAAAGTCGAAAAGAACACGAAGCTCTCATGGCTAATAAATCTCAACTTGAGAACAAGGAACTGGAGTGTGTTGTACAACAAGTGAAAAAGATGGAGAGTGTAGAACTGCCACATCCTTATCATGATGAACCACCCTCCTATTATGAACCCCTTCTCCCAACCGATGAACCCTCATATCCACTCCAGTCTCCAATGGATGACACCCTTGGTATTCTTCTTCAAGGGCAAAGAGAGATGCAGCGGACGACACTAGATATTTAGCTTCACTGTGCTTCAGCACTCAAAGTACCCCTATGGCCGCATGTGGAGAATCTAATGAGGAACGTAGCATGAAGGAGAGACTAGGAAGTCCGGTGGAAAGTGAGGAATGTGACTTTGTATTGGAACAATTGGAGGAAGCCGTAATTGATAAAGAGGAAGAAGTAGTTGAAGACTTAGGAGATGCTGAACCTCTGTGGGAATCTAGAGTTGTAAAGTATTTCTCCAAGAAGCTTGAAATCGATGTTGAGGAGGCTAGTGCACAACTTCCAAGGCATATTCCCTATGAAGAATTAGATGGGATAGATCAAGAAGCAAGTTCCCTTGGTGGTGATGATCCTGAATCAAGCTATCCTAGTAATGAATTTGCATCCACAAGTGAACCCCGTGAGTTTGAAGAACCTTCTCCCGATGAATTTAAAAGAAACGTTGAGGTAGATTTCTCTCAACCTCATATTTATGATTTGAGTGACGGAGAAGAGTTGGATGAACTCGGTGAGAAAGAGCTTCAAAGTGAAGAATCTTTTCAAAAGGTGGAAGTCCTTCGACAAGGTTGGACGAGAGTTGAATATGCTTTGTCAAGATCGTTGGAGACTTCTCTACCTAGGTTGCCATCTACTCCTTCATTTGAGTGGGTAAAACTTATCTCTATTAGCTTTACTGTCCCACTTGAGTATGGTATTCTTGAAACCGATGGCCAACTTAGGAGGCTTTGTGGAATGAAGCGTAAGAGAAGGATGTTTAGTGGTTGGAGTTACAAATCAAGGCTCATCAAGGTTGAGATTTCAGGAGCTAGATGCAAGGGTTGGACTAGTGATCAATTGGTTGAATCTAAGAGAAGAGTTTGGTACTTCATAGAGAATTCGGATTGCTTGTCACCCAGTTGGAATAATGATGATCCACTTAAAGACAGGTGTAGAAACAAGATTTGGGATCCCGGCATACAAGAGGATCAACTTTGGGAGCTCAAAGCTTGTGAGAAACTTCATCAAGGCTTGGTGAATTCACTTGGAAATGTTGGAGCTTATTGGAAGTCCAAGCGTTGGTGGAAGTTTCAAGATGAGTTCAAGCACAAGCCAACATGACAATGAGCTCACGAAATGTCCAACTTAAGGACTTTAACTAAAAGTGCTAGGTGGGAGACACCCCACCATGGTAAATTCTCCCTATTTTTTCTTTTATTTATATTGGTAATAAGTTGAATTTTTAATTTTAGTTGGGTTTATTTGGTTTAAGTTGTGGTTTCACCTTTTTAATAATGTTTGGCATTAATTTGATAGCTTATTGGTTCAAAAAAATCCATCCCATGCGTGCGCATGACCGACGTGCACGCGTCATATTGAATGTTGCTCTCTGGTACAAAAACCAGAGAGTTGTGCTGGAACGTGCAGGTGAGATGCTAGAGGCACAACCCAACCCATGCGTGTGCGTCCTTGACGCGTACGTGTCATTTGAGATTTTAGCCATCCACGCGTAGGCGTGGATGACGCGTGCGCGTCGACGCCAAAATTTTTATGGTCCAGTACTAAAACTCGAGAGTTGTGTGAGAATTGTACGAGTGTTGTGCGAGGAGCACAATTCACCTCCACGCGTACGCGTGACTGACGTGTACATGTCGACTCCTCAATCTGCAACCCACGCATGCGTGTGGATGACGCTTATGCGTCGCGTCTTCTTTTTCTTTCTTCTTCTTTCTTCTCTCCTTTCTTATTCCTTTCTCTTTCTTTCTTCCTCCTTTCTTACTTTTTTCTTCTTCATATCTTTAACTTCTCATCCTTATTCTCTTTCATTCTCTTTTACTTATTGTATTTTCATACTTTTATTCATTGCATTTTAACTTTGTGCATGTTTTTAATTTTCTTTTCTAAGTTCGCTATTTTTTCATTGGTGTTAAATTTTCTTACTCATCTGTTGAATATTTCTTCCATTGTCTTAACACTTAGTGACTTGTTTTATATTGTTGGGTGATATTATTTAGAGGTCAATGCTACTCTTTTATAACACTTGTATTCCTTTTTGCATTGATATGAACTTATATTGTCTTTCATGACCCACTTTCTCTCCTTCATTGTTGCATTTCTTGCACTATTGATATGCCATTTGCCTATATTGTTTTCTCACTTGCATGTTGTAGCTACTATGTAAATGAGAACCTCATTATTTTTTGGTATTAGCTCACCCATATTTTATTTGTTTGCATATCTTTGTTTTTGGGTTATTCTTCTTCCTTTTTCTCTTCTTTCAGGATGGCCACAAGAAGGGAAACGAAAAAACTTCTAAATGGGGCGACAAACAAGTCCTGCCGTATAATCTTTTGAGAAAGCACATCAGTTGTAGGAACCAGTCCACTTGCACATCTTTGCATGCACCGAGGACAATGCAATCTTTAAGTGTGGGGAGGTCGATATCGACGTCCACGGGTAACAATTCCTATCTCAACACCAATGTTTAATTTTCTTTGTTAGTTAGTTGTTGCATTGCATAATAGATTGCATGTGTAGTTAATTGCTTGCATTTATGTCCTACTTGGTTAAAGTAATAATTTCTTTTCCAAGAAACTGTTTATAGCATTTCACTAATTTGAATTAAAACTTTTTGAACTTGCTTTAAGAAATTAATTTTGGAACGTGGTTTAGAGCTCGAACACACAAAACCAGTGAGATTTTGAACCTATTTAATTGGTTGCATTTTATCAACCAATGTTTTATTTTGGTGTGTGTCGTTCTCTCTAAAATTGTGATCTTTGTCTTGCTTGATTCTATATTTCCATTATTTGATGTATGCATGCACTTACGATATTGAGGCTTTGTTTCACTATAGCTCACATATCCATATGGCCTTACCCTTTCATTTCCCTTTGCAACCCAATATTGAGCCTATTTTACCCTATTTATTCTTTATTTTAGCACATCATTAACTCTAAGCAAAAAATAATAAATGTCCCTAATTTGAATCCTTGGTTAGCTTAGACTAGTGAGATGTATATGAATTAAGTGTGGGAAAATTGAGTTGGGGAATTACTGGGTTAGGGAATTGGGTATTTTATATTCTCATATGAAAATGTGAAAAAGTTGGGCACTTATTCATGCATCCAGCACATTAATTATATGCATTAACTCCCTGAAAAAAAAAGGAAAAAAATATGAATAAGGAAAAGAAAAGAAAAAGAGAAGCAATAAAAAGGGGATAAAATGCCCCAAAGTAAATAGTGGTAGCAATGCATATGAGTTGTACTCAAAATTGAGATGAATAAATATGTGGCAAAACATAGTTAATGGGTAGTTAGATTTTATATTCTGATTACGTGGATTGTCTTAAGTTATGTGGGAAGTTTAAGTTAATCAAGGATTCGGATTTTAGTCCACTTAACCAAATACAATCCTACCTTGACCCTAACCACATTACAACCCTTGAAAAGACCTCTTGATATGTGTATTTGTACATTAAATTTTTGTTGATTGGTAGAAGAAGGGCAAGCCTTAGAAAGCAAGATTAGTAGAGAATTGAGAGAATCGAATCTTAAATACTTGAGTGATTAGAGTGTATACACTTCCGGTGAGGGTTCGATACTCGATTCTTTGTTCCCGGCTTTTACGAGCTGTCTTCTTGCATGTCTACTTGTACTTTATTTTGGAATTTGAATTAGTGGAATTTAGTTCATATTTGTTTTTGGAAGGTTGATTTACTTTTAACCAAGTAGGTAAAAGCATTTAGCATGTAGTTGCATTCATATAGATAGGTTGCATTTAACAAGTCCTACCATCCCTCTTCACCTCCATTATAGCTTCTCTTGAGCTTAGCATAAGGACATGCTAATGTTTAAGTGTGGGGAGATTGATAAACCACTATTTTATGGTTTATTTTGTATTGAATTGACTGGATTTTATCAATTATCCTTACACTTATGCATATAATTTGCATGTTTTACATTTTCCTCCCTAATTTTGAGCTATGATTGAAAACATGCTTCTTTGGCCTTAAATTTGCTACTTTTAATCCTCTCTTATTACCATTCGATAGCGTGATATGTGTGTTAAGTGTTTTCAGGTTTTCTAGGGTAGAAATGGCTTAGAGGATGAAAAAGGAAGCATGCAAAAGTGGAAGGAACACAAGAAATTGAAGTTTTGAGAATCTGGTAGCGACGCACACGCATGGACGACGCGTACGCGTGACTGGTGCATTCGACAGATGATGCGCACGCGTGGATGATGCCTACGCGTGGCCAGTGAAAAGTCTAGTGATGCGTACGCGTGGCTGACACGTACGCGTGACGAGCGTCACATGCTGCAATTAACAGAAAATGCTGGGGACAATTTATGGGCTGCTTTTGGCCCAGTTTCAAGCCCGAAAGTGAAGATTAGAGGCTGCAGAGTGGAGCTGGAAGGAGAATCAATCATTCACTTTTCATTCATTCACAATTTTAGGTTTTAGATGTAGGTTTCTAGAGAGAGGCTCTCTCCTCTCTCTAGGCTTTAGGGTTTTTAGTTTTAGTTCTTCTCAAATTCAAATTTCTACCTTCCTTTAATTTAGTTTTCTCTTACTTTTATTTGTTCTAGCACTTTAGTTATCTACCTCCCTTATTGATTCCTTTATTTTGCTAATTTAGTTTATGAGTTCATGTGTTACTCTCAATTTTCATTAATGCAATTTATGTTTCATATTTCTTATTGTTCAATTGCTTTGTTATGGTTATTTCTTTGCTTTGGTTAGTCTTAGAATTTCCTATGTCTTGTCAATTTTCTATGCTTTATTTTGTGCCTCCCAAGTGTTTGATAAAATGCTTGGGTGAATTTTAATTTAGATTTTTATATTCTTGACAGGGATTGATTATTTAGAGACTCTTGAGTTATCAAAAGTCTTTTATTGATTGGTGATTGAAGATTCCCGGTTAGCTTGAACTTCACCAAAGCTAGTCTCTTACTATGAGTTGACTAGGACTTGTGAACTCAAATTAATTGTATGCACTTGACCTTCCTCCATTGGTTTGAGGTTAACTAAGTGAAGGCAATTCACATTTAACATCACAATTGATGATGATAATAAGGATAGGACTTCTAATTCTCAATCCTTGCTAAGAGCTTTCTTAGTTATTAGTTTATTTTTTTCTCGCCATTTTACTTTCTTGTTCCTTATTTTAAAAACCCCAAAAATATACTTTTCCATAACCAATAATAAACTACACTTCCCTGCAATTTCTTGAGAGACAACCCGAGGTTTAAATACTTCGGTTAATTTTATTGGGTTTGCTTAAGTGACAAATAATTTAAACGTTGATTGAGGTTTAATTGTCGGTTTAGTTGTCGCGTACACATGCATGGAAAATTGGGTGGTCGTGTACGCAACCCCATGCTCGCGTATGCGAATTCCCCAACCCGAATGGGATGCTGGCGTTGCGTGTTAAGTATTCACGTATGCAAGGGTCAAAATTCTTATAGTTCACGTACGCATGCAGTGCCCACGTACGCGAGATGCCCAACCCAAGTAGAATGCTTGTGTCACGTGCATTGTGTCGCATACGCAACCCTGACGAGACTTAGAAAATTTTCAATTCTGTAGAATCTCAGTTTTAAACACCAAACTTCAAATGTTCATAACTTCCTTTACAAAATTTTATTTTCCTTAAAATTTATATCAATTTAAAGCTCTTTAAATGAACTCTAATTTAACATAAATTTCATTCAATTTTGAAAACTGAGGCTCAAGTTATGATCCGACAAAGTTTACCAAAAACAGATTTTTACTAAAAGTTAACTAAGTTCTTGTTCCGAGGGTTACCTGAAACTGTAGGTCGATCTCGGACGAGATCTTCTGTACTTGGTCAGAGCTGTTGTGTCTGACTTGATGATGGTGGCCGGAGCTGCCGTGTTGGACTTGTTGGTGATGCTGATCCTTCGTCACCGAAGGGTGGTGGAACCTGCAAGGGCTCCGATGCTTAAGTTAGCATAGGCTTTAAGCAGGTTTTTTAGTAGAATCAGAGTATGAGTTATACCTGGGTGCTCCAGTGTATTTATAATGGTGTGGAGTGACCTTTCTGGGGATAAGATAGTTATCTTATCTTATCTTTGAGTGAAGTCATCTTATCTTTAAGGGAACCGCCCTTATCTCTCTAGGCTTGGGCTGCCTTTGGATTTGGGTCGTGTTCCTCCATTTGGGCCCTTTTTGGGCTTCTCCTTGGTGATTTGGCCGAACACTTTAAGAAGAGGTCGGGTAATCCTGACCTAAAGAGGTCGGTCGATCTGTCGTCTATCAGCCCGGGTCATACAGCTCGACCCCGGGCATGAACAGTGCCCCTACTCGAGCGTGGTCTTCCTTTTGAGGTCGAGTCCTTTTTTAGGACTTCGATCCTTCTTTGGAGAGGCCGGGCTCGAGCACTTAGGTTGATTCCGCTGAGACTTCTTGAATGTGAAGCGTTTTCCTTCACTCCTTTTAAATTGCGTAGGGAACGTGCGAAGGTTAAATACTCATTAATTCTTTGCCATTTCCTTTTTTACTTCCCTCTACATGTCTTGATTTGAAATTTCAAAGCTTTGTTTCATTTTTCCTCTTTTCACTTCTCTTCTTTCACTGCTAGTGCTTCGTTCTCTTGTTCGAAAGGTGATCGTCTGGCGCGGCTTCGTTATTGTTTCAATCTCCCAACGTTTATTGTCTCCTCCTTGTTACAGGTTGGTCTTCTTCCGCTCTCATTTTCTTTTCCACGTCGTTCTTTTTGTGTCTGAGAAAGTTTTGATCTTGCTTAAAAAAAAGTTTGAATCTTTCTGCTTTTGCTATGCCTGATTATTGCTGCAATGTGTGCTGTGGGAGTTTCTTCAACTTTGTATGATCCTTTTTGCATTTCCTGATAGTTGATGTTTTTTAGGGTTTTTGCATGTTGTTACTGTTTCTGATTGTATCCTTTGATTTTGAGGCTTATGAACTTCTTGATTCTGAAAAACATTGCGCCTTTGATGATTTTCACTTGGCCTATTTGATGTTGGTAGTTTTCTTTGCTGATAGATTTGTAAAAAGATGGCATTTTTTATGACTTTTCGATTTGTGACTTTCTTTTCGTCATGTCGCTTGTTGAAAGAGGGTTATTTTCTTACTGAGAGATTTTGGGATGTAGTCTTGTAGATTTTTTCTGAGTCCTCACTCTGTTACTGCCTCCAAAGGATGCCCTTGGACATTGGTGCGAGTCCTGGGGTCTCCTTTTGCTGTTGTATGAGTTGTATCCATATTTGTCCGAGCTGATTTCTTTATGATTTGCCCGACCTGTTTGGATAGTAACCGCTTTTTCTTTTTCTTGTTGTAGGATTAGTTGACCATGTCTTCTCGAAAAAATATTGTCGAGACATCCTCCAAAGTCCCCGAGGGAATGTCTGACTGGCTGGACTCCCTCGTCCTGATGTGCATTTCAGTAGTTAACTCTGAATACTGCGTGGAGCTTAGAAAACATCACTAGATCTGTAGTAGTAGGGATCAGGAGAAGAACTACGAGTTAGTAGCACCTGACTCCGATGAGAGGGTTTGTTTTCCTTCTCCGATCTAGGGGGAACGTCCCTTCTTTTTTGCTTATGACTATTTTTTCAGCGAAATGAACATTACCATTCCTTTCACCTCCTTCGAGACCGATTTGTTGTGGTCGTGCAATGTAGCTTCGTCCCAACTCCATCCGAATTCATGGGGCTTTATTAAGATCTTTCAGTTGTTGTGACAAGAACTAGATATTAAGCCTTCTCAAACCCTCTTTCTTTATCTCTTTGTTTTGACTAAGCTTGGGATTTTTTCAAAAAAGAAAGCTTCTTGGATTTCTTTCTGATCTGCCCAGGGAAAGAAGGTTTTTTCCATGTATGATGAATCCTTTAGGGACTTTAAGAATTATTACTTTAAGGTCTGATCTGTTGAAGGAGCTTGGCTATTTTTCTTGGAGTCAAAGAATGAACCTGCCTTCCCCTTATGTTGGCAAAAGAATGTTGTAGTCTCTAGATATTCGTGGGAGATGCTGGATGAGGTCGAACAGGCCTTTGTGAATGTGTTGGAGGAGAATTAAGGGCAACCACCTCATCTCGATACTAAGAGGTTTTTAGGGGATCCCTCACTTCTCCGAGCTGAGCTAGGTAGTGGTCGACTTCTTTTTACTTGTTTGTCTTTGTTAATTTTGTTCTTTTTCTTCCAATTTGTAACTTGTCTTTTGCTGTGTTTTTTCAGAGATGGCTAAGAATAATGATTCCATGAAGGCCTTTAAGAAGGCGAGGAAAGCTACAGCTGCCCAGAACATCTCGGCTAAGGCTGCTGGAGAAGGATCTTCTCAGGTTTCTCCTAAAAAGCCGATCTCGAGCACTTCTGAGCCGAGGAGGGTGATTCCTACTCCTCAGGTCCATTTGGTTGATCCTCCCCAAACTTTTGTTGCTACCTCGTCTCCTACTTCTGTCCCTCCGCCAAAAAGATAGAGGAGTGCTGAACCCTTTGACCTTGACGCCCCTGACTTTGATGCTGTGGGGTTTGTTGACAACCAAATTGCCCCTTATGGCTGACTTTCTATGGACGATGTGTCCATTCTTCACCATCTGGACTTTATTAGCCGGAGTAGCGTGAAGATGGGACACTGGTGTAGGAAATTGTGATTCACACTTTTTACAACTCCGCACAACTAACCAGCAAGTGCACTGGGTCATCCAAGTAATACCTTACGTGAGTAAGGGTCGATCTCACGGAGATTGTCGGCTTGAAGCAAGCTATGGTCATCTTGTAAATGGCAGATTCAAATGGTTATGAGATTTTGATAATTAAAATATAAATAAAACTTAAAATAAGATAGAGATACTTATGTAATTCATTTATGGGAATTTCAGATAAGCATTTGGAGATGCTTTGTTGCTTTTGAACCTCTGTTTTCCTATTATCTTCTTCCAACCATGCGTGCTCCCTTCCATGGCAAGCTGTATGATCCTCTTGGATGAAAAATACCAGGTACGATCTCTGCACGGCTAATCAACTGTCAGATTTCTCGTGTCGGATGAAAAATACCAGGTACAGCTACCGCAAGGCTAATCATCTGTCGGTTCCCGCTAGCGTCAAAATAGGATCTCTCTATCCTTTTGCACACTGTCACTGCGCCCAACATTCACAGGTTTGAAGCTCTTCACAGTCATCCCTTCCCAGATCCTACTCGGAATACCAAAGACAAAGTTTAGACTTTCCAGATCTCAGGAATGCTGCCAATGGTTCTAGCCTATACCACGAAGGTTCTAATCTCACAGACTCGGTCCGTGTATTAGATACCCAAGAGAATATACTCCGGCTGTCATCCAATGACTTCGTTGAACATCATGTAGACCGCTTGTGGTTGTCAGGCACGTGGATCTTGGCTAAGCAAGTAATGAAGATAGTGGGTGATTGTCACAAGTTACCCCTTCATTCTGACTTAACTAAATTAAGTACAATAGTATATCTTGGAGAAGAAGTAGGCGTGAATTAAAAGAAAAAAAACAATAGTACTTTCATTAATTCTTGAAGAACAGCAGAGCTCCTCACCTTAATCTATGAGGTGTAGAAACTCCACCGTAGAAAATACATAAGTGAAAATAGTCTAGGCATGGCCATGAGGCCAGCCTCCATACGTGAAAGGAGATGATAAAAGTTACATAAGATGATCCAAAGATATAAAAAAAGTAGTTTTTATACTAAACTAGTAACCTAGGTTTACAGAAAATGAGTAACTAAGTGCAAATAGTGCAAAAATCCACTTTCGGGGTCCACTTGGTGTGTGCTTGGGCTGAGCATTGAAGCTTTTTTGTGCATAGGCTGTTCTTTGAGTTAAACGCCAGCTTGGGTGCCAGTTTGGGCGTTTAACTCCAGTTTTTGTGCCAATTCTGGCATTTTACGCCAGAAAGTTTTAGGCTTTCTTTGAACGCCAGTTTGGGCCATCAAATCTCGGGCAAAGTATGGACTATTATATATTGCTGGAAAGCCCAAGATGTCTACTTTCCAACACAATTGAGAGCGCCCAATTGGGCTTTTGTAGCTCCAGAAAATCTACTTCGAGTGCAGGAGGGTCAGAATCCAACAGCATCTGCAGTCCTTTTTCAGCCTCTGAATCAGATTTTTGCTCAAGTCCCTCAATTTCAGCCAGAAAATACCTGAAATTACAGAAAAAAAACAAACTCATAGTAAAGTCCAGAAATGTGATTTTTGAATAAAAATAAAGAAAAATATAATAAAAAGTAACTAAATCTTACTAAAAACTATGTAAAAATAATGCCAAAAATGGTATAAATTATCCGCTCATCACACACATAGGTGCAGCCTTGTTCCGAACTGCTCAGGATATCCCGGTTCATGCAATGAAGGCTTCTATGGAGGAGGCCAAGTCGGAATTCGACAGGATCAAGGGGGTGAAGAATGAGCTGGACGCCAAAGTGATCAAGTTGGAGCTTGACTTGGAGAATGAGAGGGCTCGAGCTACTGCGGCTGTGGCTTCTCTAAATCTGGCTGAGGAGATAGTGCAAAAGCATAAGGAGAGCTATGTTTAGGCTTATGATGAGATGATAGAGCTCAGGGAAAGGTTGGAGTCTGCTCGGGCTGATTATGCCGAGCTCCAGGGCCATCTCATGGGTAGTGTGACTTCTGCTTATGAAAATTTGAAGGATCATGTCCGAGCCTTTGCTCCCGAGCTCGACCTGTCTCTCTTAAGTTTGGACAATATTGTGGAAAATGGGAAAATCCTTCCTGCCTCGGATGAAGATGATGATGATGTGGATCCACCTCCTGTGCCATCCACCAAGGCTTCTGTTGCCCCGTTTTTTCCTACTCCTGCAGCTGAGGTCAGCCACCCTGAGTCGAATCCCGATGTTCAAATCCTGAACTGGCCGGATGGGACTGTTGATGCTGTCCCTTTTGTGACTCGTCCTCTTTCGCCTCGAGATGCCGCCACTGGAGAATCTTTGAATCCTTTATAGTTTTTTTCTTCTGTATCTTAGTGGCCCGGTTTGTGGGTTTTTGAACTCTATTTTCTGTAGCTTTGTAGTTGTTTAATTGTGACTTTGTAGTTGCTTTTTCCTAAGCAACTTTATTTAGAAAAATAAATGCTTTTGAACTCTTGATGTCGACTTTCAGGTGGCCTTCTCAATGTTGATTATAGTAGCTTTGCTTCTTCATGATATGGTTGTTTGCAGCTTTTTGGCACTTCCAGGAATCTTTGGAGTGTTGGAGTCTTACTTTCTAGGAATCTTAGTTTTGAGATCGGCTTCAAGCTTTAGGAGCTTGTCCTCTAGCTCTCGGCGTCGCCTAGTTTCCCTTCGTAGGTCCCTCTCGGCTTCCCGTTGATGCTCGGCCTCTTTTTTCGAGCTGTTTGAGACGATCTTGTTGCTCACGTATAGCTTCCAAAATTTCTGTGTTTGGGGGTTGCTTATCTCCCCCGTTCTGAGGTGTGTATTTGGAGGTGGCATCCGTGTCTTTGTTTGGCGTTCTGTCCACCAAACCAAAGTTGTGATCGTTGTTGTGGTCGTCTGCCATGGTGATGGGATGACTTCCTGGTTTCCCGGCAACGGCGCCAATGTTCTGAGAGTTACCTGAAAATGTAGGTCGATCTCGGACGAGATGTTCTGTACTTGGTCGGAGCTGTTGTGTCCGACTTGATGATGGTGGCTGGAGCCGCCGTGTCCGACTTGTTGGACTTGTTGGTGATGCTAATCCTTCGTCACCGGAGGGTGGTGGTATTTGCAAGGGACTCCGATGCTTAAGTTAGCATGGGCTTTAAGTAGGTTTTTTAGTAGAATCAGAGTATGAGTTATACCTGGGTGCTCCAGTGTATTTATAATGGTGTGGAGTGACCTTTCTGGGGATAAGATAGTTATCTTATCTTATCTTTAAGTGAAGTCATCTTATCTTTAAGAGAACCGCTCTTATCTCTCTAGGCTTGGGCTGCCTTTGGATTTGGGTTGTGTTCCTCCGTTTGGGCCCTTTTTGGGCTTCTCCTTGGTGATTTGGCCGAACTCTTTAAGAAGAGGTCGGATAATTCTGACCTGAAGAGGTCGGTTGACTTGTCGTCTATCAGCCCGGGTCATACAGCTCGACCTAAGGCATGAACGGTTCTCAAACTTCCAAAATTCACAATCAAAACCAATTATCATACAACCAAAACAGTTCCAATGTACCTAATTTATGTTCATATATCTTCTAATTCATTCCACAACCTACCAATACACATTTTCGTGATTTTCATCCAAAAATTCCTACTTACACATCCCACTTCTCAATAATTAACAACTCAACATCAATTCACCATCCTCAATATTCATCAACATCAACAAGCATCATAATTCATTATCACTCCTCAAAACTATCATTATTCACTTAAATCTTAAAGATCAACAACAACATCAAAATTCAACCTCATAATTTATCATAATCATCAGTGCCAACATACATTATCAATTCAACAATTTCTAACAATCAATTCAATCCTATCCTAAAGTCCACTAGCCTAGGTGTCCAGAAATATTATATATTACATAGAAGAAATCGAAACCATACCTTAGCCGATTTTCAATATGCACAATACACCAATTTGAGTCCAAATCAAGCTTCCAATCACCAATAAATCACCAATTCACATCCAAAGCACCAAAAAAATGCCAACATTCGCAAGAACACAAACTAAAATCATACCAAATACCACAAATCAACCTAGAGTTACCAAATTCACAAATTCACAAAGGTAAAGAGTTTTTTTTACCTTTTTTGATGATGTTTGGAGAACAAACCACCAATAGCTCAACCTTATATACCACCTAATCAATCAAAAATACAAAATCTACTCAAAACTCAAATCTTAATTTTTAAATTTCTTAGGGATACAAAATGGAAAGAAAAATTCAAAACCTTACCAGAAAAAGTTTGTTAGAATTAACGAGCTCGGCGAGAGCTTTGTGTAGCCGCAAACGGCATGCGAATCGGAGGACCGTAGCTCGAGATATGATCAGATGAAGTTATATGTGAATAGTGTTTTTAAAACCCTTCCTCACTTCTCACTTCATCTGCATGCTCTCACTCTCTAAGGATTATGGTGGCCGAATGGGGTTCATTAATGTGATTTTATATGTTGGGCTTGGGCCCAATACGGGCCCGGTCCAATCCGTTAGCGTTTTTGGCCCGTTTGGCTCAACTTTGGGCCAAACCTTTAAAATTAGCGTCCGGTTTTTAACTTTAATTATTTTTCTAAGTTTTTCTATAGTTTTTACTGCTCTCATATAGTACCGGGTAGATTTAAGCTGGTACTGCCGACTAATTTACCGGTACACATTTTTACACGATTTTCTGTAGAAAATTATATTTTCCAACTCAGAAAAGTCTACTGAGTTCAAATATCACGTTTAAATTTTTAATTAATATTCTAAATTTTTGAACCTATTTTTAGGCAATTAAATTAATTAAGCGGTTAATTAATTACGGTTCTTATAGACCTTACTTCCAAGTCTACACCATCTGAATCTAAAATAAATAACCTATGAAGCACATCCTCCAAAAGATGGATATTGTAGGTCAAATGTTACAATGGAATATAGAATTATCCAAGTTCGACCTCAAGTATGAAGCTCGTACAGCCATCAAATCTTAATACCTGGTCGACTTCTTAGTTGAATACACAGGCAAACAACAAGGAAGCCCAATAGCTTGGCATTTTATTTGGATGGATCATCAAATAAAGCTGGTAGTGCAGCAGGAATCATTCTTGAAAATGAAGAAGGAGCTAGGGTAGAGCTTTCGTTAAAATTCAAGTTTTCAGCCTCCAATAATCAAGCCGAGTATGACATACTTGCTGGCTTAAGGCTAGCCAAAGAGGTCAGAGCATCAAAAGTCACGGTGTTTAGTGAATCCCAAGTAATAACCTCTCAGATAAATAGGAATTACCAAGCCAAAGATTCTAACATGAAGAGATACTTAAAATAAACACAAGAACAACTCAGACAATTCCAAGAAACAGAGGCCATGCATATAACTTGAAAACTCAATTACCGAGCTGATACCCTCTCCAAACTAGCTAGTACTAAGCCATAAACAGGAACATTTAAAGGACCCGACAAGTATCCAAACTAAACTAATATAAAATAAGGTGTTCAAAAGACCCACAGACCAGTCCATCAAATACAAAGGAGTTTTGAAATAAAACTAAGAAAAAGGTGGATCCTGTTCATCAGTAGTCATAGTCGCTACCCCCCTCAACCTGGATAGAAGAAGAAGGGTGACTGTTAGAAATCGAAAGGGAACAGTCCACAGGGGTTTCCTCAACTAGGGCACTGGAAGTCTTCAGATCCTCAGGAATGGACTCGACCTCAGGTAGAACAATCCTTCCATCAACCACAACCTTGTCAGGGTCAATAAGAGAGAGATCAATCTTGGAAACTACAACTCAGAATTGAGCCTTTAGACTCTCATTCATCGTATCCATTCCCTTAGCCACCAACTCCTCCAACCTAGCATATTCTTCCCTTAGCTTAGACAGCTCGTCCCTCATATCCAAACTCTCCACAAAGACACGGGTATAACTCTCCTCAGCTTTTTTCTGTAAACCTTTGGCCATAGCACTAGCCGCTTCAGATTGTTTCACCCTCTCACGGAGTTTTGAAAGGTTGAATGTAAGAGCCTCTTTTTCAACCTCCAATTCCAACTTGGTCTCCCGAAGAGAAGCGACCTCAACCCTAAGGTCGGTCAGTTCCCTCTAAATAGAGCCAAGCAGAGTTTTTTCTAATTGTTTTAAGAGGGATGAACACACCCCTGTAGTTCGGATACCACCTCAGGCGAGTACTTCTAAGTGTGTTTTGAGGGAGACATTGTCCATGCTTATAAAACTATGAGGAACAATATGCTCCTCACAAAAAGTAATGGCATCAAAATCCTGAACACTGCCAAACTTAGAAGATAGAGTTTTCGCTTATGAGAGCTCGGGTCAGAGAAGGGAGGCACAAGAGGAACATTTCGAGGCAAAGACTCTGTATTCAGATGAGGAGGAGAAGGACAAACCACTTTGGCCCATTAGGAAGAGGATGAATCCGACTTAGAAGGAGAAGAAGTTTTACCGGACTTACTGGACTCTTTCAGTTGAACGGCCTGAGCGACTGCGTCCTTCTTTACTTGTCAAATTCTCAACAAATCATCCGAGCCATTAGTTATCCTCTCTACAACATAAAACAAAGAGAGTCAGATTACATAACCCAAACACATATAAAATAAGTATTTACAAAAGAAATATCTAGCTACCTAGTTCGGTTCTAACATAGCTCAGTTTGCCTATCAAAAACTTCTTTGTGTCAAGGTTCGGAACTCGACCCTAACACTCCTAGAAAAAGGATACTATAAACTCCTCTACCTCATCCAAATCCTCAAGATTATATTTAATAATGGTGGAGGCCTCTTCCCAGTATAAACTAAAGGCGGGTTCGTCTTTGTCATTAAGTAAAAAAGGTTGGGTGCCCTCAATAGCCCGAACCTTGAAGTAATAGTTCTTGAAGTCATGAACAGATTCATCAAAGATAGAAAAAATTTTCGGCCTTGAATAGCTCAGAAAGAGAGCTAGTGTTATTTTTTTGAGCTAAAAGGCTTAGTGAGTTGAAACAAATAAAAGAAAATTTTTTAAGACAGAGGAAGGTCAAGTTCTCGACTTCTGAGTTGGTAAACTTTCATAAAACCCCATGAGTTTGAGTGGAGATGAGAGGATGCTACTTTACAGATACTGATGAGCAGATAATTTATACGCTTTTTGACATTGTTTTTAGGTAGTTTTTAGTATGTTTTAATTACTTTTTAGAATATTTTTATTAGTTTTTAAATAAAAATCACATTTCTGGACTTTACTATGAGTTTGTGTGTTTTTCTGTGATTTCAGGTAATTTCTGACTGAAATTGAGGGACTTGAGCAAAAATCTGATTCAGAGGCTGAAGAAGGACTGCAGATGCTGTTGGATTCTGACCTCTCTGCACTCGAAGTGGATTTTCTGGAGCTACAGAAACTCCATTGGCGTGCTCTTAATTCCGTTGAAAAGTAGACATCCATGGCTTTCCAGCAATATATAATAGTCCATACTTTGCACGAGTTTTGATGACGCAAACTGGCGTTAAAATGCCAACTCCCTGCCCTATTCTGGAGTTAAACGCCAGAAACAGGCTACAACCTGGCGTTTAACTCCAAAAAGAGTCTCTACACATGAAAGCTCAATGCTCAGCCCAAGCACACACCAAGTGGGCCCGGAAGTGGATTTCTACATCATTTACTTATCTTATGTAACCTTAGCTACTAGTTTAGTATAAAAACTACTTTTAGTGATTTATTTCACATATCTGGTTAGTCTTTGATGAATTTTATGTTCTGAGATCACGTTTAGGGGGCTAGCCATTCGGCCATGCCTGAACCTTCATCACTTATATATTTTCAATGGTAGAGTTTCTACACACCATAGATTAAGGTGTGGAGCTCTGCTATTCCTCATCAATTAATGCAAAGTACTATTGTTTTCTTATTCAATTCAAGCTTATTCCTATTCTAAGATATTCGCTTGCACTTCAACATGATGGACGTGATGATCCGTGACACTCATCACCATTTTCAACCTATGAGCGCGTGCCTAACAACCACTTCCGTTCTACCTTGGATTGAGCATTTATCTCTTAGCCTCCATTCCAAAAGATCAGAGTCTTCGTGGTATAAGCTAGAATTTGGCGGCCATTCTTGAGATCCGGAAAGTCTAAACCTTGTCTGTGGTATTCCGAGTAGGATCTGGGATGGGATGACTGTGACGAGCTTCAAACTCGCGAGTGTTGGGCGTGTGACAGACGCAAAAGGATCAATGGATCCTATTCCAATATGATCGAGAACTGACAAATGATTAGCCGTGCGGTGACAGCGCATTTGGACCATTTTCACTGAGAGGATGGGAAGTAGCCATTGACAACGGTGATGCCCAACATACAGCTTGCCATGGAAAGGAGTATGAATGATTGAAAGAAAGCAGTAGGAAAGTAGAGGTTCAGAAGGAAAAAAAGCATCTCCATACACTTATCTGAAATTCTCACCAATGAATTGCAAAGAATTAGCTTACAATGGTTCGGGGGAAATACTTAGATTTTAGTCCAGAAAATGTAAGGTTGGCATTCAACTTGCCAATGATGCAAGAAAATGCACGCCCCTACACTAGAAGGGTCAACTTTGATCAAAGGTTGGACCAAGTCCTCATGGACATATGTGTGGAAGGAGCTCAATGGAAAGTTGACTCAAGAGGCAAGCCGGTTCAATTGAGAAGATCGGACCTTAAGCCTGTAGCTAGAGGATGGTTGGAGTTCATCCAACGCTCTATCATTCCTACTAGCAACCGATCCGAAGTAACTGTGGATTCGGCCATCATGATCCATAGTATCATGATTGGGGAGGAAGTGGAAGTTCATGAGATTATACCTCAAGAACTCTACAAGGTGGCTGACAAGTCCTCCACTTTGGCAAGGTTAGCCTTTCCTCACCTCATTTGCCACCTCTGCAATTCGGCTGGGATTGACATAGAGGGAGACATCCTCATTGATGAAGACAAGCCCATCATTAAGAAAAGGATGGAGCAAACAAGAGATCATGGACCTCAACAAGATCATGAGGAAATTCCTCACCATGAAATCCCTGAGATGCCTCAAGGGATGCACTTTCCTCCATAAAACTATTGGGAGCAAATCAACACCTCCCTAGGAGAATTAAGTTCCAATATGGGACAACTAAGGGTGGAGCACCAAGAGCACTCCATCATTCTCCATGAGATTAGAGAAGATCAAAGAGCTATGAGGGAGGAGCAACAAAGGCAAGGAAGAGACATTAAGGAGCTAAAGCATTCCATAAGATCTTCAAGAGAAAGAACTAGCCGCCATCACTAAGGTGGACCCGTTCTTTAATTTCCTTGTTCTTTATTTTTCTGTTTTTTGTTTACTATGCTTTATGTTTATTTATGTTTGTGTCTTTATTACATGATCATTAGTGTCTAAGTGTCTATGCCTTAAAGCTATAAATGTCCTATGAATCCATCACCTTTCTTAAATGAAAAATGTTTTTAATTGCAAAAGAATAAGAAGTACATGAATTTTGAATTTTAAAATAGTCTAATTATTTTGATGTGGTGGCAATACTTTTTGTTTTCTAAATGAATGCTTGAACAGTGCATATGTCTTTTGAATTTGTAGTTTATGAATGTTAAAATTGTTGGCTCTTGAAAGAATGATGAAAAAGAGAAATTTTATTGATAATCTGAAAAATCATAAAATTGATTCTTGAAATAAGAAAAAGCAGTGAATACAAAATCTTGCGAAAAAAAAAAAGAAGAGGCGAAAAAAAGGAAAAAAAAGAGAGAAAAAAGAGAAAGAAAAAGCAAGCAGAAAAACCAATAGCCCTTTAAACCAAAAGGCAAGGTAAAGTGAAAAGCTTGAGACTAAGCAGTTAAAGTCGTGGTCCAAAACAATAAAAGTGTGCTTAAGAGCTCTGGACACCTCTAATTGGGGACTCTAGCAAAGTTGAGTCACAATCTGAAAAGGTTCACCTAGTTATGTGTCTGTGGCATTTATGCATCCGGTGGTAATACTGGAAAATAAAATGCTTAGGGTCACGGCCAAGACTCATAAAGTAACTGTGTTCAAGAATCAACATACTGAACTAGGAGAATCAATAACACTATCTAAATTCTGAGTTTCTATAGAAGCCAATCATTCTGAACTTCAAAGGATGAAGTGAGATGCCAAAACTATTCAGAAGCAAAAAGCTAATAGCCCCGCTCATCTAATTAAGACTGATCTTCATAGATGTTTTTGGGATTCATTGTATATTCTCTTCTTTCTATCCTATTTGATTTTCAGTTGCTTGGGGACAAGCAACAATTTAAGTTTGGTTTTGTGATGAGCGGATAATTTATACGCTTTTTGACATTGTTTTTAGGTAGTTTTTAGTATGTTTTAATTATTTTTTAGTATATTTTTATTAGTTTTTAAATAAAAATCACATTTCTGGACTTTACTATGAGTTTGTGTATTTTTCTATGATTTTAGGTAATTTCTGACTGAAATTGAGGGACTTGAGCAAAAATCTGATTCAGAGGCTGAAGAAGGACTGCAGATGCTGTTGGATTCTGACCTCCCTGCACTCGAAGTGGATTTTCTGGAGCTACAGAAACCCAATTGGTGCACTCTCAATTGCGTTAGAAATTATACATCCAGGGCTTTCCAGCAATATATAATAGTCCAAACTTTGCACGAGTTTTGATGATGCAAACTGGCAATAAAACGCCAACTCCCTACCCTATTCTGGAGTTAAACGCCAGAAACAGGTTGCAAATCAGAGTTAAACGCCAGAAACAGGCTACAACCTGGCGTTTAACTCTGAAAAGAGTCTCTACACATGAAAGCTCAATGCTCAGCCCAAGCACACACCAAGTGGGCCCAGAAGTGGATTTCTACATCATTTACTTATCTTATGTAACCTTAGCTACTAGTTTAGTATAAAAACTACTTTTAGTGATTTATTTCACATCTCTGGTTAGTTTTTGACAAATTTTATGTTCTGAGATCACGTTTAGGGGGATGGCCATTCGGCCATGCCTGAACTTTCATCACTTAT
Organism: Arachis hypogaea; assembly: GCF_003086295.3. Classification (NCBI taxonomy): domain Eukaryota; kingdom Viridiplantae; phylum Streptophyta; class Magnoliopsida; order Fabales; family Fabaceae; genus Arachis; species Arachis hypogaea. The sequence continues at coordinate 113,654,881 of NC_092046.1, forward strand.
GTATTTTCAACGGTAGAGTTTCTACACACCATAGATTAAGGTGTGGAGCTCTGATATTCCTCATGAATTAATGCAAAGTACTATTGTTTTCTTATTCAATTCAAGCTTATTCCTATTCTAAGATATTCGCTTGCACTTCAACAAGATGGACATGATGATCCGTGACACTCATCACCATTCTCAACCTATGAACGCGTGCCTGACAATCACTTCCGTTCTACCTTGGATTGAGCGTTTATCTCTTAGCCTCTATTCCAAAAGATCGGAGTCTTCGTGGTATAAGCTAGAATTATTGGCGGCCATTCTTGAGATCCGGAAAGTCTAAACCTTGTCTGTTGTATTCCGAGTAGGATCTGGGATGGGATGACTGTGATGAGCTTCAAACTCGCGAGTGTTGGGCGTGTGACAGACGCTAAAGGATCAATGGATCCTATTCCAACATGATCGAGAACCGACAGATGATTAGCTGTGCGGTGACAGCGCATTTGGACCATTTTCACTGAGAGGATGGGAAGTAGCCATTGACAACGGTGATGCCCAACATACAGCTTACCATGGAAAGGAGTATGAATGATTGAATGAAAGCAGTAGGAAAGCAGAGGTTCAGAAGGAACAAAAGCATCTCTATACGCTTATCTGAAATTCTCACCAATGAATTGCATAAGTATCTCTATCCTATTTTATATTTTATATCATAATTATCAAAATCCCATAACCATTTGAATCTGCCTGACTGAGATTTACAAGGTGACCATAGCTTGCTTCAAGCCGACAATCTCCATGGGATCGACCCTTACTCACGTAAGGTTTATTACTTGGACGACTCAGTGCACTTGCTGGTTAGTTGTATCGAAGTTGTGAAAAAGAATTTGAGATTATAAACGTGCGAACCAAATTTTTGGCGCCGTTGCTAGAGATCACAATTTCGTGCACCAGATACCAAGGATTTCAGTCTCAAAATCGGAAAAAAGAAGTGTAATCCCGAGCCTAGTAAACAGACAGTCATACATAAAAAGAAAATGACTTTTTGAGTTACTAAGTTGAGGAAAGCAAATCCTATCTTCTGGATTGAGGCCTACTAGTTCATACTTCCTCTTATCCTCTTAGGTCATGTAAAGCTTGTGCTGCCTACAAAATATTTCTACATATTCATTATCAACTACAGAAACAGTAGAAAGGACAGTACTATCTACCCAGTCTAAATTAGAAGGAACCTTAAAAGACATGCTGAGAATAACTGAGCAAGACATAAAGGGAAATACTTACAAAAGCAAAATAAAGCTAGGTCACCACAAGAAGAAACTCGGGCCAAGGAAAAACAACACCAAAATATTTAAAGAAGTCCGAATCTACAGAAAAACAGAAGTAAGTCCAAATTTTTCAAGCAAAACTAGAATGCAAAATGGCACCACTACTCAGAAAATGGCACCATTTGGGGACAAGACAAAACCCCGAAATTCAAGAATTCAATAAATTTATAGAAATTCAACAAACAAAGTCAAAAATTCTACAAATCTCTTTCTACCAAATTCTACAAACAATACTGAAGATTCATGATAGTCAGGGAAATAGGCAAGAATAAGAAAGGAAGGAACTTTAGTGAACAAGCAGTAAGAGCCTATATTTGTAGGAAATAGTCCTTCACAAAAACAATATAAAGCTTTACTAAAGAATATCAACCAAGCAAAAAAAAAAAGACAAAGAAAAAAATCAACCTTGTTGAAGAATAGGAGGGAGTAACTGTGACGGTAATGCTGAGCAATCCCCAAACATTTGTTCGAACCAAGATTAAACTTCAAGATAGGAAAATCTTGAAAGAAGATCAATAAAAATGGAAACACAGTGAAGGAGATGAAACTTGAGAGAGATGAAGTAAAAGCACAGAAGATGAAGCGAGAAAGAAGAAAGGGAAAACGATAATATTTATATATAGCCACTACAGGCAAAATGGTACATTTACCCCACATTTAATGGATGGCACAATTTTCAAGGTAACTGAAAAGACGTACGAATAATTACGAAAAGACATAACGTTCAAATTCAAAAAACACATTAAGTGCCCGAGCTAGTCCCGAGAAAGGCAGTATACCCAAGGTGATGAACTAAAAGCCACGAAAAATCAAGACCAACTTAGGAATGCTTGAGTCCGAACCAACAAAGGTCGGCCTTAAGTAGGGACACTGTTCATACCCTGGTCCGTTACTTAGCCAAGCCCAAAATGAATAAAGTCCAATCTACAGATGTTATCTAGATGATGAGGGATAATTTATACGCTTTTTGGCATTGTTTTTAGTATATTTTTAGTACATTTTAGTTAGTTTTTATTATGTTTTTATTAGTTTTTAAATAAAAAACACTTTTTTGGGCTTTACTATGAGTTTGTGTGTTTTTCTGTGATTTCAGGTATTTTCTGGCTGAAATTGAGGGACCTGAGCAAAAATCTGATTCAGAGGCTGAAAAAGGACTGCAGATGCTGTTGGATTCTGACCTCCCTTCACTCAAAGTAGATTTTCTGGAGCTACAGAAACCCAATTGGTGCGCTCTAAATTGCGTTGGAAAGTAGACATCCTGGGCTTTCCAGCAATATATAATAGTCTATACTTTGCTCGAGATTTGATAGCCCAAATAGGCGTTCCAAGTCAGCTCAAGAATTCTGGCGTTTAACTCCAGAACTGGCACAAAAGCTGGAGTTAAACGCCCAAACTGGCATAAAAGCTGGCGTTTAACTCCAAGAAATGTCTCTACACATGAAAGCTTCAATGCTCAGCCCAAGCACACACCAAGTGGGCCCCGGAAGTGGAATTTTACAATAAACACCCTAGCTTACTCATTTTCTGTAACCCTAGGTCACTAGTTTACTATAAATACTACTTTCAGTGATTCATATTGTACTTCATGACATTCTACAAGTTTCTCATTGTATTTTATACGGCATGAGTCTCTAAACCCCATTGTTGGGGGTGAGGAGCTCTGCTATTTTTCATGAATTAATGCAATTACTACTGTTTTCCATTCTATTACGCTTGCTTCCATTCTAAGATATTCATTCGCACTTCAACTTGATGAATATGATGATCCGTGACACTCATCATCATTCTCACCTATGAACGCGTGCCTGACAACCACCTCTGTTCTACCTTAGATTGAATGCATATCTCTTAGCCTCATGATTCAAATCAGAGTCTTCGTGGTATAAGCTAGAATCATTGGCGGTCATTCCTGAGATCCAAAACGTCTAAAACTTGTCTGTGGTATTCTGAGTAGGATCTGGAAAGGGATGACTGTGACGAGCTTCAAACTCACGAGTGTTGGGCGTAGTGACAGACGCAAAAGGATCAGTGGATCCTATTCCGACATGATCGAGAACCGACAGATGATTAGCCGTGCGGTGACAGCGCATTTGGAACATTTTCACTGAGAGGACGGGATGTAGCCATTGACAACGGTGATGCCCAACATAAAGCTTGCCATGGAAGGAGTCTTGCGTGCATGAAGAAGAGGACAGTAGGAAAGCAGAGGTTCAGAAGACAAAGCATCTCCAAAGCCTCAACCTGTTCTTCATTACTGCATAACAAGTATTTATTTCATGTTCTTTTACTTTTCACAATTAAATCTGAGAATTACTGATATCCTGACTAAGAGTTACAAGATAACCATAGCTTGCTTCAAGCCGACAATCTCCGTGGGATCGACCCTTACTCACGTAAGGTATTACTTGGACGACCCAGTGCACTTGCTGGTTAGTTGTGCGGAGTTACAAAAGTGTGATTGTAATTTCGTGCACCAAGTTTTTGGCGCCGTTGCCGGGGATTGTTTGAGTTTGGACAACTGACGGTTTATCTTGTTTCTTAGATTAGGAATATTTTATTTTTGTTGGTTTAGAGTCTTTTATTTGAGTTTAGTTTTATATTTTAAGTTTGGTGTCAATTGCATGCTTTTATTTTCTTTTAATTTTTCAAAATTACATGTCTTTAGTTCTTTCTTGATTTTTAAAAATTCTAAGTTTGGTGTCTTCTTTGTGTTTTTTCCTTTAAATTTTTGAAAAGCTGTGTTTGATTTTCTAAAAATTTTAAGTTTGGTGTGTTTTTGTGCTTTTATTTACTTAAAAATTTTTCAAAAATTTGTTCTTGGTGTTCATCTTGATCTTCAAAGTGTTCTTGGTGTTCATCTTGACATTCAAAGTTTTCTTGTTTGTTCTCTGTGTTTTGATCTAAAATTTCTGAGTTTAGTGTCATTTTGTTGTTTTTCTCTTTCCGCATTAAAATTTAAAAATCAAAAAAATATCCTTTCCTTATTTTACTCATAAATTTCAAAATTTTGCATTAATTTAGTCAAAGATTTTCAAAATCATATCTTTTTTTAGTCAAGTCAATATTCTAATTTCAAAAATTGATCTTTTCAAATCTTTTTCAAAAATCAAATCTTTTTAATTTCTTCAATCATATCTTTTCAATCATATCTTTTTTTTTTAATTTGCAATCATATCTTCTCAATCATATATTTTTCAAAATAATTCTCAATCATATCTTTTTTTTATTTGCAATCCACATCATCTCCCTTTCTCCATCATGGACCTAAGTAGAAGTGAACAGTCTAGAAGGACTTTGGGGTCATATGCTAACCCCATTACAGCTGCATATGGGTATAGCATCTGTATACCTCCCATCAAAGCAAGCAGCTTTGAGCTAAATCCTCAGCTCATTATCATGGTGCAGCAAAATTGCCAGTATTCTGGTCTTCCACAGGAAGAACCTACTGAGTTTCTGGCATAGTTCTTACAAATTGCTGACACAATACGTGATAAAGAAGTGGATCAAGATGTCTACAGATTATTATTGTTTCCATTTACTGTAAAAGATCAAGCTAAGAGGTGGTTAAATAACCAACCCACAGCAAGCATAAAAACGTGGAGACAATTAACAGACAAATTCCTGAATCAATTTTACCCTCCAAAAAGGATGACACAGCTAAGGCTGGACATCCAAGGCTTTAAACAAGAGGATCATGAATCCCTTTATAATGCTTGGGAGAGGTACAGAGGGATGCTGAGAAAATGCCCCTCTGAAATGTTTTCAGAGTGGGTACAGTTAGACATCTTCTACTATGGGCTTACAGAAAAAGCTCAGATGTCCCTAGACCACTCAGCTGGTGGATCTATACACATGAGAAAAATAATTGAAAAAGCTCAAGAGCTCATAGATACAGTTGCTAGAAATCAACATCTGTACTCAAACAGTGAGTCCTCCATAAAAGAAGAGGCTATGGCAGTAACTACTGATCCTAATCCTCAAGAACAGATTGTTGAACTTAATCAGCAATTACTCCTTATGACAAAACAATTAGCAGAATTCAAAGAGATGCTCCAAGACACTAAAAATTCTAACAAGAATATAGAAGCACAATTGAATCAGACAAGACAGCAGCTATCTAAACAGATAACAGAAGAATGCCAAGCTGTCCAACTAAGGAGCAGGAAGACATTGAATAACTCAGCTCAAAATAGCAAAAAGTCAAGAAAGGAACAAATGACAGAGGATGACCAAACCACTACCCAAGATCCCTCTGAGGACATCAAGAGCCCAGAGAGGAATAACTCTGGCGTTCAAATGCCAGAAAAGGGTAAGAAAGTGGCGTTAAACGCCCAACGGGTAGCCAAATCTGGCGTTCAAACGCCAGAAAAGGGCTGCAATCTGGCATTAAATGCCCAAAAAGCATCCAATCCTGGCGTTCAAATGCCACAAAGGGGTCAGACACTTGCAAGTGCTGATCACAACCCCCTTAAGCAGGCTTCTTCAACCACTTCTGTAGGGAATAAACCTGCAGCAACTAAGGTTAAAGAATATAAAGCCAAGATGCCTTATCCTCAGAAGCTCCGCCAAGCGGAACAGGATAAAAAATTTGCCCGCTTTGTAGACTATCTCAGGACTCTTGAAATAAAGATCCCGTTTGCAGAGGCACTTGAGCAAATACTCTCTTATGCTAAGTTCATGAAAGAGATCTTAAGTCATAAGAAGGATTGGAGAGAAACTGAAAAAGTGTTTTTTACTGAAGAATGCAGTGCAGTCATTCTGAAAAGCTTACCAGAGAAGCTTCAAGATCCAGGGAGCTTTATGATACCATGCACAATAGAGGGTGCTTGTACTAAGACAGCTCTATGTGACCTTGGAGCAAGTATCAACCTAATACCTGCATCCACTATCAGAAAGCTTGGGTTGACTGAAGAAGTCAAACCAACCCGGATATGTCTTCAACTTGCTGATGGCTCCATTAAATACCCATCAGGCATAATTGAGGACATGATTGTCAAGTTTGGGCCATTTGCCTTTCCCACTGACTTTGTAGTGCTGGAAATGGAGGAGCACAAGAGTGCAACTCTGATTCTAGGAAGACCTTTCCTAGCAACTGGACGAACTCTCATTAATGTCCAAAAAGGGGAAGTAACCCTGAGAGTCAATGAGGATGAGTTCAAGTTAAATGTTGTCAAAGCTATTGGTGCACGAAATTGGAAATCACAATTCTTCACAAATTCGCACAACTAACCAGCAAGTGCAATGGGTCGTCCAAGTAATACCTTACGTGAGTAAGGCTCGATCCTACGGAGATTGTTGGCTTGAAGCAATCTATGGTTACCTTGTAACTCTTAGTCAGGAAAACAATAAAACAATTCACTTATCAAATTTGATTGCAAGGAATAAAAGAGCATGAAACAAATACTTGTTACTCAATAATGGAGAATATGTTGGGGTTTTGGAGATGCTTTGTCTTCTTTATTTCAGTTTTTCTCTTGTACTCCTCTTCACACACGCAAGGCTCCTTCCATGGCAAGCTGTATGTAAGGTGTCACCGTTGTCAATGGCTACTTCCCGTCCTCTCAGTGAAAATGGTCCAAATGCTCTGTCACAGCACGGCTAATCATCTGTTGGTTCTCGATCATGTCGGAATAGAATCCCTTGATTCTTTTGCGTCTGTCACTACGCCCAACAATCGCGAGTTTGAAGCTCATCACAGCCATTCAATCCTTGAATCCTACTCGGAATACCACAGACAAGGTTAGACTTTCCGGATTCTCATGAATGCCGCCATCAATTCTAGCTTATACCACGAAGATTCTGATTAAGAAATCTAAGAGATACTCATTCAATCTGATGTAGAACGGAGGTGGTTGTCAGGCACACGTTCATGGATTGAGGAAGGTGATGAGTGTCACGGATCATCAACTTCTTCATAGTGAAGCGCGAATGAACATCTTAGATAGGAACAAGCGTGTTTGAATAGAAAACAGAGATAATTGCATTAATTCATCAAGACGCTGCAGAGCTCCTCACCCCCAACAATGGAGTTTAGAGACTCATGCCATCAAAGAGTACAAAGTTCAGATCTAAAAATGTCATGAGATCCAAAATAAATCTCTAAAAGTTGTTTAAATACTAAACTAGTAACCTAGGTTTACAGAAAATGAGTAAACTATGATAGATAGTGCAGAAATCCACTTCTGGGGCCCACTTGGCGTGTGTTGGGGCTGAGACTTAAGCTTCCCACGTGCCTGGGCTGTTTTCGGTGTTCAACGCCAGGTTGTAACCTGTTTCTGGCGTTGAACTCCAACTTGTAACTTGTTTCTGGCGCTGGACGCCAGACTGCAACATGGAACTGGTGTTGAATGCCAGTTTACGTCGTCTATCCTTGAGCAAAGTATGGACTATTATATATTGCTGGAAAGCCCTGGATGTCTACTTTCCAACGCAAAGCGAGCCATTTGGACTCCTGTAGCTCCAGAAATTCCATTCCGAGTGCAGAGAGGTCAGAATCCAACAGCATCAGCAGTCCTTTTTTAGCCTGAATCAGATTTTTGCTCAGCTCCCTCAATTTCAGCCAGAAAATACCTGAAATCACATAAAAACACACAAACTCATAGTAAAGTCCAGAAATGTGATTTTTAATTAAAAACTAATAAAAATATACTAAAAACCAACTAAATCATACTAAAAACTAAGTAAAAACAATGCCAAAAAGCGTATAAATTATCCGCTCATCACAACACCAAACTTAAATTGTTGCTTGTCCCCAAGCAACTAAAAACAAAGTAGGATAAAAAGAAGAGAATATACAATGAATTCCAAAAACATCTATGAAGATCAGTGTTAATTAGATGAGCGGGACTATTAGCTTTTTGCTTCTGAACAGTTTTGGCATCTCACTTTATCCTTTGAAGTTCAGAATGATTGGCATCTATAGGAACTCAGAATTTAGATAGTGTTATTGACTCTCTTAGTTTAGTATGTTGATTCTTGAACACAGCTACTTTATGAGTCTTGGCCGTGGCCCTAAGCACTCTGTTTTCCAGTATTACCACCGGATACATACATGCCACAGACACATAACTGGGTGAACCTTTTCAGATTGTGACTCAGCTTTGCTAAAGTCCCCAATTAGAGGTGTCCAGGGTTCTTAAGCACACTCTGTTTTTTGCTTTGGACCTCGACTTTAACCGCTCAGTCTCAAGTTTTTACTTGACACCTTCATGCCACAAGCACATGGTTAGGGACAGCTTGGTTTAGCCGCTAAGGCTAGGATTTTATTCCTTTAGGCTCTCCTATCCACTGATGCTCAAAGCCTTGGATACTTTTTATTACCCTTGCCTTTTGGTTTTAAGGGCTATTAGCTTTTTGCTCTTGCCTTTTGGTTTAAAGAGCTTTTGGCTTTTTCTGCTTGCTTTTTCTTTTTTTTTTTTGTATTTTTTTTTCTCTGCAAGCTTTGTTCTTCACTGCTTTTTCTTGCTTCAAGAATCATTTTTATGATTTTTCAGATTATCAAATAATATTTCTCCTTTTTCATCATTCTTTCAAGAGCCAACAATTTTAACATTCATAAACAACAAATTCAAAAAACATATGCACTGTTCAAGCATTCATTCAGAAAACAAAAAGTATTGCCACCACATCAAAATAATTAAACTATTTTAAAATTCGAAATTCATGTACTTCTTTTTCTTTTTCAGAAAATAATTTTCATTTAAGAAAGGTGATGGATTCATAGGACATTCATATCTTTAAGACATAGACACTTAGGTACTAGTGATCATATAGTAAAGACACAAACATAATTAAACATGAAGCATAGTAAACAAAAAACAGGAAAATAAGAACAAGGAGATTAAGGAATAGGTCCACCTTAATGAGGGTGGCGTCTTCCTCTTCTTGAAGAACCAATGGTGCTTTTGAGCCCCTCTATGTCTCTTCCTTGCCTTTGTTGCTCTTTCCTCATAGCTCTTTGATCTACAGTCAATTGCTCTACCACTGAATTATGGAAAAACAAAAGCAATACTTTTACCACACCAAACTTAGAAGGTTTGCTCGTCCTCGAGCAAAAGAAGAAAGAAGTGGAGAAAATGGAGGAGATAGAAGTGTGTGAATGGGTGGGTTTGGGAGGGGAATGGTTTGAATTTGAATGGTGAGGTAGGTGGGGATCCTGTGGAATCCACAGATCCAGTGGGGTCAAGGATTTAGCATCCCTGCTCCAATTAGGCATACAAAATACCCTTACTGTGCAATCCTGGTGTTTAACGCCAGACTGCTACCTGTTTCTGGCGTTAAACGCCCAAATGTAGCCTGTTTCTAGCGTTTAACGCCAGACTGATGCTTGTTTCTGGCATTAAACGCCAGGTTGGTGCTTGTTTCTGGCGTTAAGCGCTAGACAGATGCTTGTTTCTGGCGTTTAAACACCAGAATGATCTTCCTCCAGGGTGTGCTATTTTTCATGCTGTTTTTCATTCTGTTTTTGAATTTTCAATTGTTTTTGTGACTTTATATGATCATCAACCTAAAGAAAACATAAAATAGCCATGGAAAATAAATAGATATAATTAAATAACATTGGGTTGCCTCCCAACAAGCGCTTCTTTAATGTCAATAGCTTGACAGTGAGCTCTCATGGAGCCTCACAGATAATCAGAGCAAGGTTGGGACCTCCCAACACCAAACTTAGAGTTTGGTTGTGGCCTCCCAACACCAAACTTAGAGTTTGACTGTGGGGGCTTTGGTTGACTCTGCAGTGAGAGAAGCTTTTCATGCTTCCTCTCCATGGTTACAGAAGGAGAACCTTGTGTCTTATAGTTTGCAATGTCTGCAAACCACAGAGCTTCTTGAATAGCAAACAATTGCTCATCCGGAAAGGTTTCAGAGATCTCAGTAGGAGGGAGGGATGCTCCTGCTACTGGTTCTATCCAGGACAAGTGATCAGCAACTTGATTCTCTGTCCCTTTTCTGTCTCTTATTTCTATATCAAACTCTTGCAGAAGCAACACCCATCTTATGAGCCTGGGCTTTGAATCCTGCTTTGTGAGTAGATATTTAAGAGTAGCATGGTCAGTGTATACAATCACTTTTGATCCTACTAAGTAGGATCTAAACTTGTCAATGGCATAAACCACTGCAAGTAATTCTTTTTCCGTGGTTGTGTAATTTTTCTGGGCATCATTTAAAACACTGCTAGCATAATAAATGACATACAGAATCTTATTATGCCTCTGTCCCAATACTGCACCAATGGTATGGTCACTGGCATCACACATTAGTTCGAATGGTAATGTCCAGTCTGGTGCAGAAATAACTGGTGCTGTGACCAGCTTAGCTTTTAGGGTCTCAAACGCCTGCAGACACTTTGTGTCAAACACAAATGGCGTGCCAGCAGCTAGCAGATTGCTCAGAGGTTTTGCAATTTTTGAAAAATCCTTTATAAACCTCCTATAGAATCCTGCATGCCCTAGAAAGCTTCTGATTGCCTTAACATTGACAGGTGGTGGTAATTTTTCAATTACTTCAACTTTAGCATTGATCCACCTCTATTCCCTTGTTTGAAATTTTATGACCAAGGACAATTTCTTTAGTCACCATAAAGTGACATTTTTTCTAGTTTAAAACTAGGTTGGTCTCTTGGCATCTTTTCAGAACAAGTGCTAAATAGTTAAGGCAGGAGCTGAATGAGTCTCCAAATACCGAAAAGTCATCCATGAAGACTTCCAGAAACTTCTCTACTATATCAGAGAAGATAGAGAGCATGCACCTCTGAAAGGTTGCAGGTGCATTACACAGACCAAAAGGCATCCTTCTGTAGGCAAACACTCCAGAAGGACATGTGAATGTTGTTTTCTCTTGGTCCTGAGGATCTACTGTAATTTGGTTGTAACCTGAATAGCCATCCAAAAAGCAGTAATATTCATGACCTGCTAGTCTCTCTAGCATCTGGTCTATGAATGGTAAAGGAAAGTGATCCTTCCTGGTGGCTGTATTGAGCCTTCTGTAGTCAATACACATAGGCCACCCTGTAACTGTTCTTGTAGGAACCAGTTCATTCTTTTCATTATGAACCACTGTCATTCCTCCCTTCTTAGGGACAATATGAACAGGGCTCACCCAGGGGCTATCAGAAATAGGATAGATAATCCCAGCCTCTAGTAACTTAGTGACCTCTTTCTGCACCACCTCCTTCATGGCGGGATTTAGCCGCCTCTGTCGTTGAACCACTGGCTTAGCATCATCCTCTAATAGGATCTTGTGCATGCATCTGGCTGGGCTAATGCCCTTAAGATCACTTATAGACCACCCAAGAGCTGTCTTGTGTGTCCTTAGCACCTGAATTAGTGCTTTCTCTTCCTGTGGCCCTAAAGCAGAGCTTATGATTACAAGAAAAGTGTCACCTTCTCCCAGAAATACATATTTCAGGGATGGAGGTAGTGGTTTGAGCTCGGGTTTAGGAGGTTCCTCCTCTTCCTGAGGAGTTTTCAGAGGTTCTTTTATTTCCTCTGGTTCCTCCAGATCAGGCTGAACATCTTTAAAAATGTCCTCTAGCTCTGATTCGAGACTCTCAGTCATATGGACCTCTTCCACCAGGGAGTCAATAATATCAACGCCCAGGCAATCGTCTGATGTGTCTGGATGTTGCATAGCTTTGACAACATTCAACTTAAACTCATCCTCATTGACTCTCAGGGTTATCTCCCCTTTTTGGACGTCAATGAGGGTTCGTCCAGTTGCTAGGAATGGTCTTCCTAGAATGAGAGTTGCACTCTTGTGCTCCTCCATTTCCAGCACTACAAAGTCAGTAGGGAAGGCAAATGGCCCAACCTTGACAATCATGTCCTCAATTATGCCTGATGGGTATTTAATGGAGCCATCAGCAAGTTGAAGACAGATCCGGGTTGGTTTGACCTCTTCAGTGAAGCAAAGCTTTCTGATAGTGGATGCAGGGATTAGGTTGATGCCTGCCCCAAGATCACATAGAGCTGTCTTGGTGCAGTTACTCTCTAATATGCATGGTATCATAAAGCTCCCGGGATCTTTAAGCTTTTCTGGGAAGCTTTTCAGAATGACTGCACTGCATTCTTCAGTGAGGAGAACTCTTTCAGTTTCTCTCCAATCCTTTTTATGACTCAAGATATCTTTCATGAACTTGGCATAAGAGGGTATTTGCTCAAGTGCCTCTGCAAACGGAATCTTTATTTCAAGAGTCCTGAGATAGTCTGCAAAGTGAGCAAACTGCTTATCCTGCTCCTCTTTGCGGAGTTTTTGAGGATAAGGCATCTTGGCTTTGTATTCCTCAACCTTAGTTGCTGCAGGTTTATTTCCTACAGAGGTAGGTTGAGAAGCCTTCTTGAGGGATTTATTATCAGCACTTGCAGGTGTCTGATCCCTCACTGGCATTTGAAAGCTAGGGTTGGAAGCTGGAGTGGCGTTAGACGCCAACTCCTCATCTGTTCCTGGCGTCTGAACGCCAGAACTGTGTTTCTTTTGGGCGTTCAACACCAGTTCCTTGCTTGTTTCTGGTGTTGAACGCCAGTCCTGAGCATGGTCTGGGCGTTCAGCGCCAGCCTTCCACCCAATTTCTGGCATTTTAATGCTATAATTATTTTTTCCTGGGCTCTTACTGTCCTCAGATGGATTTTGGGTGGTTTGCTCATTTCTTGGCTTCCTGCTGCCTTGAAGTGGGGTATTTAATGTTTTCCCACTTCTTAATTGAACTGCTTGGCATTCTTCTGTTATTTGTTTTGATAGTTGCTGCTTTGTTTGCTTTAATTATACTTCCATATTTATATTAGCCATCCTTGTCTCTTGTAGTCTATCCTTGAATTCGGCTAACTGCTTTGTTAGAAAGTCCAATTGCTGATTGAATTCAGCAGCTTGTTCTACAGGACTGAGTTCAGCAGTTACTGTTTTAGCCTCTTCTTTCATGGAAGGGTCACTGTTTAGGTACAGATGTTGATTTCTGGCAACTGTATCAATGAGCTCTTGAGCTTCTTCAATTGTCTTTCTCATGTGGATAGATCTACCAGCTGAGTAATCTAGAGAAATCTGAGCCCTTTCTATAAGCCCATAATAGAAGATGTCTAACTGAACCCACTCTGAAAACATTTCAGAGGGGCATTTTCGTAGCATCTCTCTGTATCTCTCCCAAGCATCATAAAGAGATTCATTATCTCCTTGTTTAAAGCCTTGGATGTCCAGCCATAGCTGTGTCATCCATTTTGGAGAAAAGTATTGATTTAGGAATTTTTCTGTCAGCTGTTTCCATGTCCTTATGCTAGCCTTAGGTTGGTTATTTAACCACCTCTTGGCTTGGTCTTTTACAGCAAATGGGAACAGTAATAATCTGTAGACATCCTGATCTACTTCCTTATCATGTACTGTGTTAGCAATTTGTAAAAACTGTGCCAGAAACTCTGTAGGTTCTTCCTGTGGAAGACCGGAATACTGACAACTTTGCTGCACCATGATAATGAGCTGAGGATTCAACTCAAAGCTACTGACTCCAATGGAGGGTATACTGATACTACTCCCATATGAAGTAGTGGTGGGGTTAGCATATGACCCCAGAGTCCTTCTGGACTGTTCATTTCCACTTAGATCCATGATGGAGAAAGGGAGATGATGTAAAATAGAGAAAAAATATTTTTATTTATTTATTTATTTATTTATTTATTTATTTCGAAAATAAAATAAATTAAAATAAAATAAATAAAAATGGGTGAAGATTTTCGAAAAATGGAGAGAGAGAGAAAGAAAAAAAATTGGTTAGGAAGTTTTGAAAAAGATATGATTGAAAGGATTTGATTGGAAAAGATATGATTTGAAAAAGATATGATTTTTTGAAATTTTAAAACTAAGATAAGATGAAACAAAAAGTTTTTAAAATAAAAATCTGAATTTTTAAGGGCAAATTTCGAAAATTACTTAAAATAAAGAGAAAAGATATTTTTGAATTTAATGATAAAAGAGAAAAACACACAAAAGACACAAGACTTAAAATTTTTAGATCTAATGCTCCTTGTTTTCAAAAATTTTGGAGGGAAAACACCAAGGAATACCAAACTTAAAAATTTTAAGATCTAAACACAAACAAGACTCAAGAACACTTTGAAGATTCACAAGAACAACAAGAACAACAGAAAGAACACCAAACTTAAAATTTTTAGAAAACTTCAATAAAATTTTCGAAAATTATAAAAAGATTAACAAGAAAACACCAAACTTAAAGTTTGGCACCAGATTCAATCAAAGAAAAATTATTTTTGAAAAAGAAGATACCCAATCACCAAGAACATAAACCAACGCTCTAGCCAATTGAGCAGTAAATGTAACACTTGTTTTAAAGAGGTATTTTTAATAACTAAAAATAAATTTTTTGAAAACTAATGTTTTGAGAAAGCACAAGTAAAACAAGAAAAGACACAGAACAAGAAAAACCAAAGATCAAACAAGAAAATTAAACAAGAACAACTTGAAGATCAAGGAGGAATAAAGAACACAAATTCGAAAATTTAAGAGAAAAAGATAAGAATGCAGTTGACACCAAACTTAAAACATGACACTAAACTCACAAAAGAAAAATTAAAAATTAATAAAGAAAAATAATATTTTTGAAGAAATTTTTTTTTTGAAAATAAATTAAAGGACTCAGATTTGATGACTCTATAACAACAAAATAAATTATTCCTAATCTAAGCAACAAAATAAACCTTTAGTTGTTCAAACTCGAACAATCCCCGGCAACGGCGCCAAAAACTTGGTGCACGAAATTGGAAATCACAATTCTTCACAAATTCGCACAACTAACCAGCAAGTGCACTGGGTCGTCCAAGTAATACCTTACGTGAGTAAGGGTCGATCCCACGGAGATTGTTGACTTGAAGCAATCTATGGTTACCTTGTAACTCTTAGTCAGGAAAACAATAAAACAATTCACTTATCAAATTTGATTGCAAGGAATAAAAGAGCATGAAACAAATACTTGTTACTCAATAATGGAGAATATGTTGGGGTTTTGGAGATGCTTTGTCTTCTTTATTTCAGTTTTTCTCTTGTACTCCTCTTCACACACGCAAGACTCCTTTCATGGCAAGCTGTATGTAAGGTGTCACCGTTGTCAATGGCTATTTCCCGTCCTCTCAGTGAAAATGGTCCAAATGCTCTATCACAGCACGGCTAATCATCTGTTGGTTCTCGATCATGTCGGAATAGAATCCCTTGATTCTTTTGCGTCTGTCACTACGCTCAACAATCGCGAGTTTGAAGCTCATCACAGCCATTCAATCCTTGAATCCTACTCGGAATACCACAGACAAGGTCTAGACTTTTCGGATTCTCATGAATGCCGCCATCAATTCTAGCTTATACCACGAAGATTCTGATTAAGAAATCTAAGAGATACTCATTCAATCTGATGTAGAACGGAGGTGGTTGTCAGGCACACGTTCATGGATTAAGGAAGGTGATGAGTGTCACGGATCATCACCTTCTTCATAGTGAAGCGCGAATGAACATCTTAGATAGGAACAAGCATGTTTGAATGGAAAACAGAGATAATTGCATTAATTCATCAAGATGCTGCAGAGCTCCTCACCCCCAACAATGGAGTTTAGAGACTCATGCCATCAAAAAGTACAAAGTTCAGATCTAAAAATGTCATGAGATCCAAAATAAATCTCTAAAAGTTGTTTAAATACTAAACTAGTAACCTAGGTTTACAGAAAATGAGTAAACTATGATAGATAGTGCAGAAATCCACTTCTGGGGAACACTTGGTGTGTGTTGGGGCTGAGACTTAAGCTTCCCACGTGCCTGGGCTGTTTTGGGTGTTCAATTCCAGGTTGTAACCTGTTTCTGGCGTTAAACTCCAACTTGTAACTTGTTTCTGGCGCTGGACGCCAGACTGCAACATGGAACTGGCGTTGAACGCCAGTTTACGTCATCTATCCTTGAGCAAAGTATGAACTATTATATATTGCTGGAAAGCCCTGGATGTCTACTTTCCAACGCAATTGGACTCCTTTAGCTCCAGAAATTCTATTCCGAATGCAGAGAGGTCAGAATCCAACAGCATCAGCAGTCCTTTTTCAGCCTGAATCAGATTTTTGCTCAGCTCCCTCAATTTCAGCCAAAAAATACCTGAAATCACAGAAAAACACACAAACTCATAGTAAAGTCCAGAAATGTGATTTTTAATTAAAAACTAATAAAAATATACCAAAAACCAACTAAATCATACTAAAAACTAAGTAAAAACAATGCCAAAAAGCGTATAAATTATCCGCTCATCAGCTATGCAGCATCCAGACACGTCAAATGACTGCATGAGCGTTGATATTATTGAATCCCTGGTGGAAGAGGTCAATATGACTGAAAATTTTGAATCAGAGCTAGAGGACATCTTTAAAGATGTTCAGCCTGATCTGGAGGAATCAGAGGAAATAAAAGAACCTCTGAAAATCCCTCAAAAAGAGGAGAAACCTCCTAAACCCGAGCTCAAACCACTACCACCATCCCTGAAATATACATTTCTGGGAGAGGGTGACACTTTTCCAGTGATCATAAGCTCTGCTCTAAATCCACAGGAAGAGAAAGCACTAATTCAAGTGCTAAGGACACACAAGACAGCTCTTGGGTGGTCCATAAGTGACCTTAAGGGCATTAGCCCAGCAAGATGCATGCACAAGATCCTATTAGAGGATGATGCTAAACCAGTGGTTCAACCACAGAGGCGGCTAAATCCAGCCATGAAGGAAGTGGTGCAGAAAGAGGTCACTAAGTTACTAGAGGCTGGGATTATTTATCCTATTTCTGATAGCCCCTGGGTGAGCCCTGTCCACGTTGTCCCCAAGAAGGGAGGCATGACAGTGGTTCATAATGAAAAGAATGAACTGTTTCCTATAAGAACAGTTACAGGGTGGCGTATGTGTATTGACTACAGAAGGCTCAATACAGCCACCCGAAAGGATCACTTTCCTTTACCATTCATAGACCAGATGCTAGAGAGACTAGCAGGTCATGAATATTACTGCTTTTTGGATGGCTATTCAGGTTACAACAAAATTGCAGTGGATCCTCAGGACCAAGAGAAAAAAGCATTCACATGTCCTTCTGGAGTATTTGCTTACAGAAGAATGCCTTTTGGTCTGTGCAATGCACCTGCAACCTTTCAGAGGTGCATGCTCTCTATCTTCTCTGATATGGTAGAGAAGTTTCTGGAAGTCTTCATGGATGACTTTTCAATATTTGGAGACTCATTCAGCTCCTGTCTTAATCATCTAGCACTTGTCTTGAAAAGGTGCCAAGAGACTAACCTGGTCTTAAACTGGGAAAAATGTCACTTTATGGTGACTGAAGGAATTGTCCTTGGGCACAAAATTTCAAGCAAGGGAATAGAGGTGGATCAAGCCAAGGTAGAGATAATTGAGAAATTACCACCACTTGCCAATGTTAAGGCAATCAGAAGCTTTCTGAGGCATGCAGGATTCTATAGGAGGTTCATAAAGGATTTTTCAAAAATTGCAAAACCTCTAAGCAACCTGCATTTGTGTTTGACACAGAGTGTCTGCAGGCGTTTGAGACCCTGAAAGCCAAGCTGGTCACAGCACCAGTCATCTCTGCACCTGACTGGACATTACCATTCGAACTAATGTGTGATACCAGTGACCATGCCATTGGTGCAGTGTTGGGATAGAGGCATAACAAGCTTCTGCACGTCATTTACTATGCTAGCCGTGTTTTAAATGATGCACAGAAGAATTACATAACCACAGAAAAAGAGTTACTTGCAGTGGTTTATGCCATTGACAAGTTTAGATCCTATTTAGTAGGTTCAAAAGTGATTGTGTATACTGACCATGCTGCTCTTAAATACCTACTCACAAAGCAGGATTCAAAATCCAGGCTCATAAGATGGGTGTTGCTTCTGCAAGAGTTTGATATAGAAATAAGGGACAGAAAAGGGACAGAGAACCAGGTAGCTGATTGATAAACCACTATTTCATGGTTTATCTTGTGCTCAATTGAGTGGCTTTTATCTACTCTTTACCCACTTATTCATAATATTTGCATAGTTTTATATTTCCTTCCTGATTTTGTGCTATGATTGAAAACATGCTTCTTTGATCTTATAATTGCTTATTATTAATCCTCTCTTATTACCATTAGATGCCTTGATATGTGTGTTAAGTGTTTTCAGATATTATAAGGCAGGAATGGCTTGGAGGATGGGAATAAAGCATGCAAAAGTGGAAGGAATGCAAGAAGTTGGAGAAATTGCTAAGCTGTCCAGCCTGACCTCTCTGCACTCAAATGGCTATAACTTTAGCTACAGAGGTCCAAACGACGCGGTTTCAGTTGCGTTGGAAAGCTAACATCCGGAGCTTTGATTTGATATATAATATGGTATAGTTCCCCTGACGCTAGGCAACGCGACCGCGTGATCCATGCGGCCACGTCGCAGTGACGGAAATCCAGCGTGGCAAAATTCGAAACCAGCGAATTCTGGACTGTTTCTGACCCAGTTTGTGGCCCAGCAAACACATATTAGAGGCTATAAAGTGGGGGACTGTATCCATTCATAAGGAGGCTCTAATAATTCACAATTTTAGGAGTAGATGTAGTTTTTAGAGAGAGAGGTTCTCTCCTCTCTCTTAGGATTAGGATTTAGGATTTCTCTTAGTTTTAGGAGTGACTCTCAATCCCAGGTTCTTTATTTTTATTTATTTTTATTTAATTTATGAACTCTTCTGTGTTACATATAATTTTCCTAATTAATGTTATTTGAGGTAATTCAGATTTAAGATTGCTTTGCTCTGTTTAAGATTGCTTTCGATTTAATTTAGATATTTTTCTCCCTTTTGGCTTTGGTCAAGTGATTGGTAATACTTGAGTTATCAAACTCAGCAAATGGTTAAAATTGACAGATTTTGCTTGAGCTAGGATTGCTCTAATACTAGTCTCTCCACAGGAGTTGACTAGGACTTGAGAATCAAGCTGATCAGTCCACTTAACCTTCTTTTGTTTAAATAAAGGATGACCAAGTGGGATTAAAACCCAATCTTCTTCACACCTGATAAGGATAACTAGGATAGGAATTCCAATTCTTATACCTTGCCAAGAGATTTTATTATTATTATTTTATTTTACTTGTCATATAACATATTCCCACCTTACTTCCAAAACCCCAATTTACAAACTCATAACCAATAATAAGAACATACCTCCCTGCAATTCCTTGAGAAGACGACCCGAGGTTTGAATACTCGGTTATCAATTTCAAAGGGTTTTGTTACTTGTGACAACCAAAACATTTGTACGAAGAGATTTTTGTCGGTTTAGAGACTATATCTACAACGCGACTGTTTTTATGACATTCTTTACTAGCAAAAATCCTAACATCACTGATCACCTGTCCCGGATAGAACCAGTAGCAGAGGCGTCCCACCCTCCTACTGAGATCTCTGAAACCTTTCTGGATGAGCAACTCTACGCCATTCAGGAAGCACCATGTTTGTAGACAGGAAAAGGAAGAAGCATGAAGAGCTTCTCTCAATACAGAGTCAAACAGAGCCCCCACAGTCAAATTCTAAGTTTGGTGTTGGGAGGCCACAACCAAACTTTAAGTTTGGTGTTGAACCCCCACATTCAAACTCTAAGTTTGGTGTTGGGAGGTTCCAACATTGCTCTGAACATCTGTGAGGCTCCATGAGAGCCCACTGTCAAGCTATTGACATTAAAGAAGCGCTTGTTGGGAGGCAACCCAATCTATATTAAATTTCGATTTTCCATTGTTATTTTATGTTTTCTGTAGGTTGATGATCATGTGAAGTCACAAAAACAATTGAAAAAGCAAAAATAGAAGGAAAAATAGAATGAAAAATAGAACACCCTGGAGGAGAAACTTACTGGTGTTTAAACGCCAGTAAGGATAGCAGAATGGGCGTTAAACGCCCAGTCTGGCACCATTCTGGGCGTTTAACGCCAGAAATAGGCACCAGACTGGCGTTTAACGCCAGAAAAGGGCAAGAAGCTGGCGTTAAACGCCAGAAATGGGCAGCAACCTGGCGTTTAACGCCAGGATTGGCAGCAAAGGGCGTTTTGCAAGCCTAATTGGTGCAGGGATGGGAAATCCTTGACACCTCAGGATCTGTAGACCCCATAGGATCCCCACCAACCTCAACTCACTCTCTCACTTCTTCACACCTTTTCATAATACTCTTCCCCAAATAACCTCCACCGATCACCTCCATTACTTCTCCAAAACCATCATACAAACCACCTACACCCACCCACTCAAATTCAAACCATCACTCCTTCCTTTTCCACATCATAACCACCTAAAACCCCCCTTGGCTGAATAATTCACACACCTCCATCTCATCCATCTCTTCTTCTTCTCCTCATTTCTTTATTCTTTTGCTCGAGGACGAGCAAACCTTTTAAGTTTGGTGTGGAAAAGCTCAGTTTTTTTTTTGTTTTTCCATAACCATTTATGGCACCTAAGGCCGGAGAAACCTCTAAAAAGAGGAATGGAAAGGCAATTGCTTCCACCTTCGAGTCATGAGAGATGGAGAAATTCATTTCAAAGGTCCATCAAGACCACTTCTATGAAGTTGTGGCCAAGACTTCTCATTGAAGAAGACAAGCCCATCACTAAGAAAAGGATGGAGCAAACAAGAGAGCCCACTCATGGACCTCAACAAGAGCAAGAGGAAAATCATCATCATGAAATCCCTGAGATGCCTCAATGGATGCATTTCCCTCCACAAAACTATTGGGAGCAAATTAACACCTCCCTAGGAAAATTAAGTTCCAATAAGGGACAACTAAGGGTGGAGCACCAAGAGCATTCCATCCTCCTTCATGAAATTAGAGAAGATCAAAGAGTCATGAGAGAGGAGCAACAAAGGCAAGGAAGAGACATTGAGGAGCTCAAGCACTCCATAAGATCTTCAAGAGGAAGAACTAGCCGCCATCACTAAGGTGGACCCGTTCTTTAATCTCCTTGTTCTTTATCTTCTGTTTTTTTTTTTTTAATTTTTATGCTTTATGTTTATCTATGTTTGTGTCTTTATTACATGATCACTAGTGTCTTAGTGTCTATACCTTAAAGCTATGAAAATGAATCCATCACCTCTCTTAAATGAAAAATGTTTTCAATTGAAAAAGAAAAAGAAGTGCATGAATTTCGAATTTTAAAACAGATTAATTATTTTGATGTGGTGGCAATACTTTTGTTTTTCTGAATGAATGCTTGAACAGTGCATATTTTTTAATTTGTTGATTCATGAATGTTAAAATTGTTGGCTCTTGAAAGAATGATGGGAAAAGGAGAAATGTTATCTGATGATCTGAAAAATCATAAAATTGATTCTTGAAGCAAGAAAAAGCAGTGAATAGAAAGCTTGCAGCAAAAAAAATGCGAAAAAAAAAGAAGATAAAAGAGGGAGAAAAAGAAAGAAAAAGAAAAGCAAGCAGAAAAAGCCAATACCCCTTTAAACCAAAAGGCAAGGGTAATAAAAAGGATCCAAGGCTTTGAGCACGAGTGGATAGGAGGGCCCACAGGAATAAAATCCTGGCCTAAGCTGCTGAACCAAGTTGTCCCTAACCATGTGCTTATGGCGTGAAGGTGTCAAGTGAAAACTTGAGACTGAGCGGTTAAAGTCGTGGTCCATAAGCAAAAAGAGTGTGCTTAAGAGCTCTGGACACCTCTAATTGGGGACTCTAGCAAAGCTGAGTCACAATCTGAAAAGGTTCACCCAGTTATGTGTCTGTGGCATTTATGTATCCGGTGGTAATACTGGAAAATAAAGTGCTTAGGGTCACGGCCAAGACTCATAAAGTAGTTGTGTTCAAGAATCAACATACTTAACTAGAAGAATCAATAACACTATATGGATTCTGAGTTCCTATAGAAGCCAATCATTCTGAACTTCAAAGGATAAAGTGAGATGCCAAAACTATTCAGAGGCAAAAAGCTAAAAGCCCCGCTCATCTAATTAATACTGATCTTCATAGATGTTTTTGGAATTCATTGTATATTCTCTTCTTTTTATCCTATTTTATTTTTAGTTGCTTGGGGACAAGCAACAATTTAAGTTTGGGGTTGTGATGAGCGGATAATTTATACGCTTTTTGGCATTGTTTTTAGTATGTTTTTAGTACATTTTAGTTAGTTTTTATTATGTTTTTATTAGTTTTTAAATAAAAATCACTTTTCTGGGCTTTACTATGAGTTTGTGTGTTTTTCTATGATTTCAGGTATTTTCTGGCTGAAATTGAGGGACCTGAGCAAAAATCTGATTCAGAGGCTGAAAAAGGACTGCAGATGCTGTTGGATTCTGACCTCTCTGCACTCGAAGTGGATTTTCTGGAGCTACAGAAGCCCAATTGGCGCGCTCTCAATTGCGTTGGAAATTAGACATCCTGGGAATTTCAGCAATATATAATAGTTCATACTTTTCCCGAGATTTGATGGCCCAAACAGGCGTTCCAAGTCAGCTCAAGAATTCTGGCGTTTAACTCCAGAACTGGCACAAAAGCTGGAGTTAAACGCCCAAACTGGCATAAAAGCTGGCGTTCAACTCCAAGAAATGTCTCTACACATGAAAGCTTCAATGCTCAGCCCAAGCACACACTAAGTGGGCCCCGGAAGTGGAATTTTACAATAAACACCCTAGCTTACTCATTTTCTGTAACCCTAGGTCACTAGTTTACTATAAATACTACTTTCAGTGATTCATATTGTACCTCATGACATTCTACACGTTTCTCATTGTATTTTCTACGGCATGAGTCTCTAAACCCCATTGTTGGGGGTGAGGAGCTCTGCTGTTCTTCATGAATTAATGCAATTACTACTATTTTCCATTTTATTACGCTTGCTTCCATTCTAAGATATTCATTCGCACTTCAACTTGATGAATGTGATGATCCGTGACACTCATCATCATTCTCACCTATGAACACGTGCCTGACAACCACCTCCGTTCTACCTTAGATTGAATGCATATCTCTTAGCCTCATGATTCAAATCAGAGTCTTCATGGTATAAGCTAGAATCATTGGCGGTCATTCCTGAGATCCAAAACGTCTAAACCTTGTCTGTGGTATTCTGAGTAGGATCTTGGAAGGGATGACTGTGACGAACTTCAAACTCGCGAGTGTTGGGCGTAGTGACAGACGTAAAAGGATCAGTGGATCCTATTCCGACATGATCGAGAACCGACAGATGATTAGCCGTGCAGTGACAGCGCATTTGGAACATTTTCACTGAGAGGACGGGATGTAGCCATTGACAACGGTGATGCCCAACATAAAGCTTGCCATGGAAGGAGTCTTGCATGCATGAAGAAGAAGACAGTAGGAAAGCAGAGGTTCAGAAGACAAAGCATTTCCAAAGCCTCAACCTGTTCTTCATTACTGCATAACAAGTATTTATTTCATGTTCTTTTACTTTTTACAATTAAATCTGAGAATTACTGATATCCTGACTAAGAGTTACAAGATAACCATAGCTTGCTTCAAGCCGATAATCTCCGTGGGATCGACCCTTACTCACGTAAGGTATTACTTGGACGACCCAGTGCACTTGCTGGTTAGTTGTGCGGAGTTACAAAAGTGTGATTGTAATTTCGTGCACCACTAGACCAACACTTACCCGACCTTTACAGACACGGCGACACGAGCTTAGCCTTGCTTATCTAAATAAGTAACTAACCCCCTCAATATCTCTTATTAATCTAGAAAGGAGATCCCAACAACCTCCCTAATAAAAGGAAACGACTATCCACCATCAAAGGTGGAACAACTCTAAAAGATAGTTATTGACTCTACATCTATACTTATAAATATCATGATACCCTCAGGTATTCTTCGAATTTCAATATACTTAAAATCTGCCTAAAACTCTTGTTAACTTAAGTATTGGAGTCCCTTGCAAGTACCACCCTCCACCTCCTCACGAGGAACTTGGACGGCGGTACCTCAATTCTAGAAAATGTCGGACGCTGCCCCAAAAAAGAGTCTGGACTTCACATTCAGGTCTAAACTCACCCGTTTCAGGTAACTCACGGAACAAATATTAAGAATCTAATTAAAATTTTTATTATCTAATATAATGATTTAAATTGTACTTAAACTAAAGAATTATTATTATATGATATATATTTTGTCTCCATTATCAAAATTTTTTGGATCTGTCATGTACAAAAATATATCAATACAAAATTGAAACAAAACACACAAATATTATCCAAAAATAAAAATATTAGTACATAAATATAGAAACACAACTAATATTACCCACAACATTGTATTTTCAAAATCATTGATTCATATCCTGACTTTCGAAAACGTAATCGGACTCATATATTGTCTTTCATTCTGTTCTATCACCATATTTATTTCTTAGTAAATAAATGGATAATTTAACTCTCAAAGGCTGCATATTATGAAAGAAACGTAGAAGCACTTGCTAAGATGAAAGAAAATTTGTGGGCCGCGCCGCATGATTTGTTTATATTTAAGGATGCATCTAGTTAAAGTATTTCTGTTATCTGAAATATAAAAAATGCATCTAACTGCAGTGGATTGCTAGCACTAACTACTTGTTGCCTCTGTTCTTAACTGCACTAACAACTTGTTAATTTAAGAAAGTAGGTAGTTAGATTGTCTACACTGATCATATGATGAGTAGATTAAGTTAGAGGAAGTTAGTTATGAGTTTGTGGTTATTATGGCCAGCTGACGTGGCATATATCTATTGTATATCAAAAATACTATTTGTACGTTAAAATCAATTATTAAAAACAGTCATCAATATATTTATATATAAATATATATGATTTAATTTATTTTTAATATATATTTATATTTTAACATGTATTTTATACTAATAACTGACTTTAATAACTACTTTTAGTATACATATAATATAATTGAGGAAAATGTTATTTGTACACCAAAATCAGCCACTAAAATCAACCACCAATGTATTTGTGTAAAAATACATATGTGATTTAATTTATTTTCAATATATATTTGTATTCTAACATGTATTTTATACTGGTGACTGATTTTGGTGTACACGTAACATAATCCTATAATTGATTGTGTATATAAGAAAATTTTGCCATTCTTCTTCCATCATTCTCATACACACTAGCTATTCTCATGGCACCTTCAACAATTTTTCTCATGCTTCAAATTAGACTTCATCCTCGAATATAATAATTTTGTATCTAAATATTCTGATCTTCAAAGTAACAAAATAAAAGTTATTTTAAAACATGACCCTAAGATGTTCAATTTTTATTTGTATTATAAGTTTAAAAAAATATGCTTTTACTTTATTACTAGGTGAGTTTCGCACTTAGTATTAGAATTCTTTTATTACTTTAATTATGTCATTCAACTAAATCATTTTTTTTAAAGTGCATAGAGCTCAATATCGTAAGGTGGAGCATTGAAAAACAAATAAACCAGATAACAACAAATACGTCAAAGACCTCATAGAACCTAGTGACCCCGAGTCATCTTCGACATTGCCATCAACAATTACAGGGTGCATTCCCAAACCATTCATCAGAAAAGCTAAAAGACCTGCTTATAATGTCCACCACATCTGAGGCTTGATCTTTAAAGATTATGGCATTCCTTTCTTGCCAAATTGTCCAAATAACTGCAAACAAATCAATGAACCACCGCTTTCGCTCAATCTTCCTCCCTGAGGTGTTTGTCCAACTTTCAAAGTGTTGCTTTAGTGAACCTGGCATTGTCCAAATTCTCCCAAGAGCAAACAGCCAAGCACACCACACCTGCCAAGTGATCTCTGATGAACGGAAGATTGATGGTTTAGAATTCACAATAAATTCTCATTGCAAGTATAGTTTTTAAACCAAGCAATAATCCTTTCATACAAAAACTTGTTTGTCACTTAAGCAAACCCAATAAAATTGATAACCAAAGTATTGAAACCTCGGGTCGTCTAAAAAAGAATTGTAGGGTAGTATGATTTATTATTGGTTATGGAAAAGTATCGTTGGGTTATTGAAATACGGAACAAGTAATTTAAATGTTAAGAAAAAAAATAAATTAATAATTAGAAAGACTCTTGGCAAGGTATAAGAATTGGAAATTCCATCCTAGTTATCCTTATCAGGTGTGATGAGAATTGTTATTGCTCCTACTTAGTTAACCCTTACTAAATAAAGGAAAGTCAAGTGGACTAATCAATTTGATTCCTCAAGTCCTAGTCTACTCCTGTGGAAAGACTAGCTTTAGAGGGATCCAAATCAATCAGCAATTTCCAATTTTCAATCAACAGCTGAGTTTGACAACTCAAGTGTCACCAATTACTCGACCAAAGCCAAAAGGAAAAAAACCTAAATTATTTGTATCATAAATGGAATAAAGCAATCATAAATCTGAAATACCTCAAATTGCATTAAATAGAACATTCAAATCTAACATGAAGAGTTCTTAAGCCAAATTGGCAACATAAGTAATTAACAAGTGAAAGCACTAGAATAAATAAAAGTAGAAAAGAACATAAATTAAAGGAACATTGAACTTGGAATGAAGAAGCAATCCTAAAATTAAGAGAAATCCTAATTCTAAAACCTAAGAGAGAGGAGAGAGACTCTCTCCCTCTAAAACTACATCTAAAACCTAGAATTGTGAATGATGAATTGTTGAATGAATGAATGTCCTATTGATTCCCCCATTCTCCAGCCTTTATTCTATATTTCTGGGCTTGGATTTGGGCCGAAAAATGGCCCAGAAATCGCTCGGGGCGACTTCTGCAATTTCATGCACGTGGCGCCCGTCACGCGTGCGCGTGGGTCACGCGTGCGCGTTATTTGGAGATTTTTCTTGCCGCGCGTATGCGTCACTTGTGTTCTGCGTGAGGCACGCGTCCGCGTCGTCCATGCGTGCGCGTCGCTGCCATTTTTTTCAAAACTCCATTTTGTGTGTTCCTTCCATTTTTGCATGTTTTCTTTTTGTCCTCTAAGCCATTCCTGCCCTATGAAACCTGAAAATACTTAACACACAGGTCACGGCATCGAATGGTAATAAAGGATAATTAAAATTAATATTTTTAAGGCATAGGAAACATATTTTCACATATATCACATAATAAGGAATGAATTGTAAAACCATGCAATTCTTATGAATAAGTGGGTAAGAATTGATAAAAACACTCAATTGAGCACAAGATAAATCATAAAATAGTGGTTTATTAACCTCCCCACACTTAAACATTAGCATGTCCTCATGCTAAATCCAAGAGAAAAAGAGTGAAGGTAGAATGGTGGAATCTTATGCAATGCAATCTATTCTAAAATGCAAGCTACCTAAATGAATCATGCAATTCTAATTATTATCCACTTATATATATAAAGCTTACATGTGGTTAAATTGAGTTAAATTCTTCAAGAAAACATATATGCACAGCCAAGGCTAAATTATGTTTAAAACACATTCACAATTGAGTTGAGTTAATTAAAAGATTTCACAAACTTGCAAGACAATCAATAATTAAATATGAAAATATGGAAATGAGCCATTGAACCCTTACTGGATTTGTTTATACACTCTAGTCACTCAGTGTTTGGGGGTTAATCACTCTATTCTTCTCTAGTCATGCTTTCTAAAACTTTGTTCTTCATCTAACCAATCAACAAATATTCAATGTACACATGCAAACATCATGAGGTCTTTTTCAAGGTTGTAATGGGGCTAAGGTAAGGGTGAGGGCATATATATAAAGCTAAGTGAGCTATAAATTGAATCCTTGATTAGTCTAAAATCTCACCTAACATATACATACTCTCTACGATTCTAAAATTATGCATAACTCCCCAATTTTTCCACTTTTGTATCACATACTCATGCATCATATTATTTTCAATTTTTTTTCTATGTGCATTGATTTCTTTACTAAACTCATTATTGGGGTAATTTTGTCCCCTTATTTATTTACTTATTTACTTAACTACTTGAATATTTTCAATTTTTTTTAAACACAACATATCAATGCACATGGTATTTTAATTATTTTGGTTTCACATGAGCATGCACCCAAATTCCAAATAATTTATCAATTTAATCCTTTCCTATCAACCCATGTTCCCACAGTTTTTCACACTTAATTGATACACAATCTCTATCTTAAGCTAACCAAGGATCCAATTTAGGGTTTTTAATTTGTTTTTCTACTTAAGGCTAGTGATGTGGTTATAGAATAGAAGGGGATTAAAAGGCTCAAGGGGGCTAACAAGGGTGACATAAAAGGGTAGGCTTATTTGGAAAAAGTGAGCAAAGAATAAGTAATGGCCTCAATCATATGTAAGAATGTAAATACATTGAATATTGGACATATAGAATGAAACAAAGTAAAGATTGTAATTATAGTGAAGAAGGGAGAAACACATAGGAATGAAAACTATGGTTAAATAATATAACCACGCAATTAAGCTCAAAAACTCACAGGTTGTGTGTTTTTTAGCTCAGAAACCATATCTCAGTTATGTATATCATGCAAGTAGGAATTAAGAGTTTCCATTCAACTCAATGTGAATCTTTGAGTGGCTCATATAAAAATAAGTGTATTCTTTGAAAAATGTTGTCAATTTACCAACATTTATTGCTATATATATAGTGGGTGGATTGTTGTGATTCTGAAAAACTAAAATTTCTAGTTTACCCTTTTATTTTCAATTAAACCAAATTATTATATGCTAAAAGGGTAAACTAAACTAAATAATCCATATGTTTCTATATCACAACTAAATAAGCTAAAAGTGCGAATTAAGCTAACTATCTAAGATATATATACACAGCCCAAAATGCAAAATGTAGAAATAAAGTAGAAATAAATAGAAATACAGCAAAAGAAAATGTGCAAGTACTGAAAGACAAATAAGATAAAATAAAATAAAAATAAAATAAAGTAAAATACAGAAAAAGAAATAAAATAGGATAAAGAGTCTGAAAGTAGTTCACCAAAATAAAGTTCGCCAGAGATGGCGACCTCCCCATACTTAAATAATAGCATCGTCCTCGATGCTCAATCAGGCTGGGTGTGAAGAAGTGTTATCTCCGGAAGGGTGCTCTGCTGGTGTCTCTATGGTAGCCTGAGGTGCTGCAGTCTGTGTGAGTGTCTGGGGATGTAACACCCTAATATTCAAATCCTTATGCTCGAGTCATAAGTCAATGATATTACGGTGGTACGACTCTCAGGTGGATTTTTAATAAATAAATATAGGTAATTTCGAAAGGAGTATTAATCGAGAAGCCTGAAAAGAGTAGAAATGAAATCGCGAAGACGTATCTCTTACGTTTCGACAACAAAAGATAAACCGTGAAGCCGAAAACAATATACGGACAAGGCGTAGAGGAGATTAAGAGATAGATAACAGATAGATATATATAACATAAGTAAGTAGCTACTAGTCGCGACCTGCGAAGTTTAGGTCGGCTAGAGTACATTATGAAATTAGTTGACAACAGTATATCCTAATCTCTCCCGAAGGAAACATGAAAGCCTCTATAGGCAAATTCAAAGAGTTCAATACATAATATAAACTTTCCAAAACAAAGGTGGAGAGATTCTAATCAAAACACAAAGTAGATGAAATAAAGATCTTCGCCGTCTCTCAGACGACCCACAACTCACTTCTGAGCACCTGGACCTGTATTTGAAAAACAAGAGATATATACGGAATGAGAACCCCGGGCCCATGGGTTCCCAGTACGGTAAAAGTGCCAAATAAATTCAATGTACTGCAACAAAAACTCACTAAGCATCCTAAACTTCTTCACCAATTATTCATCCTAGGTTCTCACTAATCCATGAATAGGCAACTGTCATAAGGGAGTGCTAAATTCAATTCATGTTTCACATGTTTCCCAACTCGCTGACTCTTCCACGAATCAGACTCAGAATCATAAGCAAAACCATCACCAGTTGTTCTGCCTCAGCAGTTCTATATCAATACATCATCATGCAATCGCATCATCAATTCATTCCATCAAGAACAGCCCTCACACCCACCGACACCAGCATGAGGGGCCTCTCAGTTGTACAAACACAAGCAATACAGGCAAGTAATACACAAACATGATACAAGTAGAACAAGTAGCATATAGTCAGGTAACATGGCATATATGATGTAGAAATCCAAGACAAATGGCAAACCCAAACAATTCAAACATATGCAAATGATGAATGTCTGCCCTATGGCTGATGATATCATCTGTCGGTTATATAGCCAACCCGACATGTCCTGGTAGCTAACCATTGGACAGAAACACCCCTTGCGGAGCAAGTAGGTTTGAGCTACAACCCCCTTGCTACTGCCCGCTCAACCCAGAGCCAGTGAAATAATCACTACTGCGGCTACTACCCAGGCGAGTGTCTAAAAGCTCAACCTGGAGCGAGTGGATTCACCACTACTGCCGCTACTACCCAGGCGTCGCAATCTCTGACCTGGAGCAAGTGGGACAAACCACAACCCTTGCTACTACCCAGGTATCTCAAGCATTGGCCCGGAGCAAGTGGGACGAACCACAACCCTTGCTACTGCCCAGGCATCTCAAACATATATTCATTCAATCTCAATTCATATTATCAACATTCATTATTATCAAATCTCAAACATTAACTTGGAGCAAGTGGGACGAACCACAACCCTTGCTACTACCCAAGTATCACAAATAAACATTTATTCATAATCACCCTTCATTATTATCAATCCTCAGACAATGACCCGGAGCAAGCGGGACGAACCACGACCCTTGCTACTACCCAGGTATCACAAATACACATTTATTCAAAACCTCACGATTAAACTTGTTTATCATAATCCTCCTTTTCCGTATCATACCCAGAGCAAGTGGATAACGCCACTGCCTACTACTCGGGGTCGCACATCACATTTCAATATTTTTTCATTATTATCCATTTAACATATTCATTCATTAATCATATATGCATTTATACTCAGCCATAAACAATAATGGCCTTGCCGTAACCCGGCAATAACTCAGCCATCCGGCTCATGGTCCAATCAAGAACGGGCCATTTATCAATAAATATAGCCCTCCGGCTCATGGCATGCACGGTACTTCCACCGTCATCCTCCATATCTCATATAATCATCTTTGATCATCATTGATCATAACTTTTCCCCTTGCTTCACTCGCAAGTTACCACATCCCCTAGCTCATTGCTAGGCATATCAGAATGATTTAATACATAAGAGGTGAGATCGGAGGCTTAGAAGTATGAGATTTGGCTTTTAAAACTCAAAAATCAACTTTGGCATGAAAACAGGGCCACGCGTACGCGCACTCCACGCGCACGCGTGGATGGCCACAAAACTCATCGACGCGCAAGCGTCATACGCGCGGACGCACGGGTTGAAAAATAGCCAAACGACGCACAAGAGTCAGCCACGCGTACGCGTGGGTGCTCTTGCGCCCCAGGCACAAAACTGGCACAACTCTGGCATAACTCTCGGGAAAATAGCTAGGCATTTGGTGCAGCGCATCAACGCGCCCGCGCACACCATGCACACGCGTGGATAGTGCCTTCTTGAAGAACGACGCGTACGCGCCAAGTGCGCCTACGCGTGGAGGGTCATTCTGCTAAAAATTTTCTAAGTTAAAAGCTGCAGAATTTACAGATTCAACCCCCAATCTTCCGACGGACATAACTTTCTCATTTTAAATCATTTTTCACCCGTTCTTCAAACGGCATGGACATCTCAGATCCAATTTCATTTCTAAACAGATTTGGCACAAAACAGAGATCCGTAGTCCAAGTTATGTCCCATCAAAGTATGCCCAAAAACCATATTTTCATACAAAACCACTAGGTGTCATTTTCAAAACAAGCCGTTTTCAACTCTTTTCAAAATCAACCAAAACATGCCAATTTCAACCCTTTTTGAAATCAATCAAAATGTACCAAAATCCACATCAAGCCATCCTCAACTCACACATTGACACTTTACCAAAAATTCCCAAAACCACATCTAACCATTTTAACACTTCTCAATCAAATGGCTAAAGGACAAACACAATATCATGTCATACATCCTTCCTCATCCCAATTTCCAATAATACCATTTCCAATCAACCATCATTATACGTAATCAATATCATACTCACTATCACGTGATTTCACCCACAAATCAACCTTAATCATTCCCCAAGCATATATCACAACATACATATCTCTAATGCATCATCATACCATCAAGGCATCAATAATCATAATCACATATATGATCACATAATATATCTCAACCGAACCAAACATACCTCATCTACATAATTTCACCCAAAATTACCAAATTCCACACTTCAACTTCTCAAACCTTATTCTTCAATAACCAACCTAATCATTCATATATTCATTATCTGAAATTCATCCAATCACTTGTGCCATCATACAATGCACACATCGACTTACCTTTCTTACCTCTTTCCAGCATCCGACCCAAAATTCACGGCCTCCGGCCCAATTTTCACAATTTAAATGCATAAACCACAAATCAATACTCATTACCCAGTACATCAAATTCTCAATACACCAAGCATACAAGGTCACACAATTCTCAACCCAATCATTAATTCACATTACATATCAACTATGCATATTAGCACCAACCATTTACACAATCCAAACTTAATCCTAGGGGCATCTAGCCTAGGAATTCTCATCACAACACATGGTACTTAAATGAAACTTAAACCGTACCTCTTGTAACCAAACCAATTGAGCCTCTTCTTTGGAATTCTTCACCAACCTTAGCTCCAAGCCTTACCAAAGCTCCTCAAGCAATACCAATCTCCCAATTGTGCACCAACATCACCAAATACACTAACATAACCAATGTCACATACATATATCAACCTAGGGCTCATAAAAATGACAAATCACAAGGGTTTGAGCACTTCTTACCTCAGTCCATATGAAGTAGGGATAGAACCCACTTAGAATCCATGTTGGAGTATCCCTAAACACCCAAAATCACAAGATTTCAACACTAACTACCCAAAAACGTGTAACAGTAGGGAATTTCGAAAACTGGGCAGAGATGAATGAAATACTCACCACCAAACTTAGATATAATTGTAGAGGATGAGAAGAGCAACGCGTGGCCGCAAACGGCTCGTCAATCGGAGCTCCGTAGCTCAAGTTATGGTGGTTTGAAGATCAAAGAGAGTTAGGTTTTCTCTCTTCTCTTCTCTCTTCTCAAATCAGCGCCCCAACCCTTCTTTTTAGGGTAAAATGAGCTGAAATGCTCACAACTAATGTTTATATATGTTGGGTCTTGGGCCCACTTAGGCCCGGTTCACTTATTTTTGCCCATTGGCCCAATTTTGGGCCAAAACCTTTTAGATTAGCGCTCTAAATCGCACTTTAAATATTTCTACCTTTCCTAATTATAATTCCTCATTTCTTAATCTTATTTACCCATAATCAATTTCCTCAGTTGTAGTACCAGACAGATCTCAGCCGGTACTGCCGGTCAAAATTCCACTGCGCACTTTTACGCAGAAAACTATATTTTCCGACTCGGAAAAATTCACTGAATCCAAATATCGTATTTAAATTATCAAATTCCAATTGCCAAATATTCCAACCATATTCGCTCCTATTTAACTTATTATTTACTAAATTTCGGTTAGACCGGGTATTACATTCTACCCCCTAACAGAAATTTTCGTCCTCGAAAATTCCATCCATCACTATCCTCTCCCTCTGCCAAGCCAATTACCACTAATCACAGCTCAACTCCAAGCATAACCTCCAAACTTACTTTCTTATTCTCAAACCTTCGAATTTCTACATGACTTGCTGTTATAAAGTCTCTGACTCATCAATCAAAAACCCCTTTCATTTCTAGAAAGCAAATGAGTTTGAAATAACAATTTAACAAAAATCATGAGAATCCGCCTTCCTTTAATAATCTATAAAAGCATTCGAGACACATCTCTTTCGTTAAAGTTACTCATATAAAAAATTATCCTCAAAACCATAACCAGCACTCTTTCAAATTTTTTGGAGAAAAATTTTCAACAGTACCTCCCCAAAAATTGGAGTTTACCACCCGTCACGGGCTCCCTCAAACCAATCTCAGTACTGCATCTGTATTTCAATTTAGTGGCTTTCACATTCGTCTTTCAAAACCAATCATTATAAATCTCAATCTAATTCCAAGGTCACTATGACCAAACATCATGGTACTCATCTCTCAAACACGACAACTCGCACTCTCTCATCATCTAAATCTAATTATGCATCAATGATAATTTCCTCATCCGTTTCAGAACCATCAAGGCTCACAGCCGCAATTAATTCCAATTACCTAGAATCATTATCTGCCTAAGCTCACTAAACTTTTAAGTACTCAAAGCATAAAGCATTTCCAATCATGCTCTACTTTTCCTTATTATTACCATACTATGCTAACGCTTTAGCAAGCTTCCGCTATGCCACCT
This sequence comes from Arachis hypogaea, assembly GCF_003086295.3. Taxonomy (NCBI): domain Eukaryota; kingdom Viridiplantae; phylum Streptophyta; class Magnoliopsida; order Fabales; family Fabaceae; genus Arachis; species Arachis hypogaea. The sequence goes on from NC_092046.1 coordinate 113,689,698, forward strand.
TGATTTCTCGTCAAGTATTAGTTCCATCACTTATTTCCTCAAGTACTAAACCATCACTTAACTTGACCGACAATTCGAATTAACGTTTCCAAATCCATCATTTAGGACCATCCCTTATCTATTTAAATCAAATGAACTAAAAGTCACGAGTTCAATCCATTTCACCAAAAATCCAGAAATCAACCAACTACATAACAAACACAACACATCATTCTCAACAGAAAGTCATTTACATCACAGGCATTTATCCATTTGTATTAAGGCAATTACCTCAATCTTACTGTCGCAATCGGCCCGCATCCTGACTCTCTCCTTGTTGGCAATTTCTTGATACATGTCCTGGTAACCCGCACTTGTAACATACACCTAACCCCAATCGGCACGGCCTATTTGGGTGATGACTTCCACATCTCTGACAGCTTGAAACATCAGAAGCAGCCGCTGTCCGTTTTCCCTTACCATTCCTTTGGGACTCCTTACTCGTCGCAAAGTTATTCTGTCCTTGGGGAAAGTGTTGTACGTATCCTCTCTCCTTAAACTCTCGACCCCTTGGTGCGAATCCTTGGTTGTGCTCTCTATGACTTCCCTTCTCTGCAACCCTCCTCTTCACACACTCTTCAGCAATTCTGCTCTTATTCACTAACTCTGAAAAAGTTCGGATCTCCATTGGTCCCACTGAACTTAAGATGTTGCTCCGGAGCCCTCCTTCATACTTAATGCATTTCCATTCCTCGAAGTCTCCCGGAGCTCCTTGACACATGCGAGAAAACCTGAATAGCTCCTCAAATTTTTCTGTATACTCAGATATGGAAATAGCACCTTGCTTTAGCTGCAGTAACTCCAATTCCTTGGCTGTCCTGGCGGAATTCGGAAAGTACTTCTTATAGAATTCCACCGGGAAGGCATCCCAAGTGATATGATCATTCCCCTGTTGCAGGAGACGTCGAGCCCCTTGCCACCAATGCGATGCTTCCCCCATGAGTAGATAGGTAGCGAATTCAACACGCTGCTCTTCAGGCACCAACTGCGCTTGCAGTGCTCGCTCCATGGCCTGAAACCAAGTATCAGCTTCAGTCGGATTGGTGGTTCCCTTGAACTTAGGTGGATTAACCTTTAAGAAGGTTGCCAGTGTCATCGGGCCCTGAGCTTCCCTTCCGCCATTGCCATTATTGTTCATCTGTTGCCCAATAGCCTCCGTAGTGGCCTGCATAGCAGCAGCCATATTCTCCAACGCCGCCATAAGGTTTACCGGGTTATTCGGGTTGATTTCTGGTTCCTGCGTATTAGTACGATCTCTTTCACATTCCCAACCGGGTCCACGAGGTGCCATCTGGTTCCTATACACATCAAACAATCGATATCAAGTTGATCAGTCTCAATATCGGAAGTATAGTGCTTCAAAGTACCAAAGGTACACTCATGGACTTCATGCTAGACGTATCGATTAGATACCCTAACTAGCACAGGCACAGACTCAGAGTATGCATTGAAGCATAAGCAATTCCATCCCTCAGGCTCACGAGGACGAACTGCTCTGATACCATAATGTAACACCCTAATATTCAAATCCTTATGCTCGAGTCATAAGTCAATGATATTACGGTGGTACGACTCTCAGGTGGATTTTTAATAAATAAATATAGGTAATTTCGAAAGGAGTATTAATCAAGAAGCCTGAAAAGAGTAGAAATGAAATCGCGAAGACGTATCTCTCACGTTTCGACAACAAAAGATAAACCGTGAAGCCGAAAACAATATACGGACAAGGCGTAGAGGAGATTAAGAGATAGATAACAGATAGATATATATAACATAAGTAAGTAGCTACTAGTGGCGACCCACGAAGTTTAGGTCGGCTAGAGTACATTATGAAATTAGTTGACAAGAGTATATCCTAATCTCTCCCGAAGGAAACATGAGAGCCTCTATAGGCAAATTCAAAGAGTTCAATACATAATATAAACTTTCCAAAACAAAGGTGGAGAGATTCTAATCAAAACACAAAGTAGATGAAATAAAGATCTTCGCCGTCTCTCAGACGACCCACAACTCACTTCTGAGCACCTGGACCTGTATCTGAAAAACAAGAGATATATACGGAATGAGAACCCCGGGCCCATGGGTTCCCAGTACGGTAAAAGTGCCAAATAAATTCAATGTACTGCAACAAAAACTCACTAAGCATCCTAAACTTCTTCACCAATTATTCATCCTAGGTTCTCACTAATCCATGAATAGGTAACTGTCATAAGGGAGTGCTAAATTCAATTCATGTTTCACATGTTTCCCAACTCGCTGACTCTTCCACGAATCAGACTCAGAATCATAAGCAAAACCATCACCAGTTGTTCTGCCTCAGCAGTTCTATATCAATACATCATCATGCAATCGCATCATCAATTCATTCCATCAAGAACAGCCCTCACACCCACCGACACCAGCATGAGGGGCCTCTCAGTTGTACAAACACAAGCAATACAGGCAAGTAATACACAAACATGATACAAGTAGAACAAGTAGCATATAGTCAGGTAACATGGCATATATGATGTAGAAATCCAAGACAAATGGCAAACCCAAACAATTCAAACATATGCAAATGATGAATGTCTGCCCTATGGCTGATGATATCATCTGTCGGTTATATAGCCAACCCGACATGTCCTGGTAGCTAACCATTGGACAGAAACACCCCTTGCGGAGCAAGTAGGTTTGAGCTACAACCCCCTTGCTATTGCCCGCTCAACCCAGAGCCAGTGAAATAATCACTACTGCGGCTACTACCCAGGCGGGTGTCTAAAAGCTCAACCTGGAGCGAGTGGATTCACCACTACTGCCGCTACTACCCAGGCGTCGCAATCTCTGACCTGGAGCAAGTGGGACGAACCACAACCCTTGCTACTACCCAGGTATCTCAAGCATTGTCCCGGAGCAAGTGGGACGAACCACAACCCTTGCTACTGCCCAGGCATCTCAAACATATATTCATTCAATCTCAATTCATATTATCAACATTCATTATTATCAAATCTCAAACATTAACTTGGAGCAAGTGGGACGAACCACAACCCTTGCTACTACCCAAGTATCACAAATAAACATTTATTCATAATCACCCTTCATTATTATCAATCCTCAGACAATGACCCGGAGCAAACGGGACGAACCACGACCCTTGCTACTACCCAGGTATCACAAATACACATTTATTCAAAACCCCACGATTAAACTCGTTTATCATAATCCTCCTTTTCCGTATCATACCCAGAGCAAGTGGATAACGCCACTGCCTACTACCCGGGGTCGCACATCACATTTCAATATTTTTCATTATTATCCATTTAACATATTCATTCATTAATCATATATGCATTTATACTCAGCCATAAACAATAATGGCCTTGCCGTAACCCGGCAATAACTCAGCCATCCGGCTCATGGTCCAATCAAGAACGGGCCATTTATCAATAAATATAGCCCTCCGGCTCATGGCATACACGGTACTTCCACCGTCATCCTCCATATCTCATATAATCATCTTTGATCATCATTGATCATAACTTTTCCCTTTGCTTCACTCGCAAGTTACCACATCCCCTAGCTCATTGCTAGGCATATCAAAATGATTTAATACATAAGAGGTGAGATCGGAGGCTTAGAAGTTTGAGATTTGGCTTTTAAAACTCAAAAATCAACTTTGGCATGAAAACAGGGCCACGCATACGCGCACTCCACGCGCACGCGTGGATGGCCACAAAACTCATCGACGCGCAAGCGTCATACGCGCGGACGCGCGGGTTGAAAAATAGCCAAACGACGCGCAAGCGTCAGCCACGCGTACGCGTGGGTGCTCTTGCGCCCCAGGCACAAAACTGGCACAACTCTGGCATAACTCTCGGGAAAATAGCTGGGCATTTGGAGCAGCGCATCAACGCGCCCACGCACACCACGCGCACGCGTGGATAGTGTCTTCTTGAAGAACGACGCGTACGCGCCAAGTGCGCCTACGCGTGGAGGGTCATTCTGCTAAAAATTTTCTAAGTTAAAAGCTGCAGAATTTACAGATTCAACCCCCAATCTTCCGACGGACATAACTTTCTCATTTTAAATCATTTTTCACCCGTTCTTCAAACGGCATGGACATCTCAGATCCAATTTCATTTCTAAACAGATTTGGCACAAAACAGAGATCCGTAGTCCAAGTTATGTCCCGTCAAAGTATGCCCAAAAACCATATTTTCATACAAAACCACTAGGTGCCATTTTCAAAACAAGCCATTTTCAACTCTTTTCAAAATCAACCAAAACATGCCAATTTCAACCCTTTTTGAAATCAATCAAAATGTACCAAAATCCACATCAAGCCATCCTCAACTCACACATTGACACTTTACCAAAAATTTCCAAAACCACATCTAACCATTTTAACACTTCTCAATCAAATGGCTAAAGGACAAACACAATATCATGTCATACATCCTTCCTCATCCCAATTTCCAATAATACCATTTCCAATCAACCATCATTATACGTAATCAATATCATACTCACTATCACGTGATTTCACCCACAAATCAACCTTAATCATTCCCCAAGCATATATCACAACATACATATCTCTAATGCATCATCATACCATCAAGGCATCAATAATCATAATCACATAATATATCTCAACCGAACCAAACATACCTCGTCTACATAATTTCACCCAAAATTACCAAATTCCACACTTCAACTTCTCAAACCTTATTCTTCAATAACCAACCTAATCATTCATATATTCATTATCTGAAATTCATCCAATCACTTGTGCCATCATACAATGCACACATCGACTTACCTTTCTTACCTCTTTCCGGCCATTCGGCCCAAAATTCACGGCCTCCGGCCCAATTTTCACAATTTAAATGCATAAACCACAAATCAATACTCATTACCCAGTACATCAAATTCTCAATACACCAAGCATACAAGGTCACACAATTCTCAACCCAATCATTAATTCACATTACATATCAACTATGCATATTAGCACCAACCATTTACACAATCCAAACTTAATCCTAGGGGCATCTAGCCTAGGAATTCTCATCACAACACACGGTACTTAAATGAAACTTAAACCGTACCTCTTGTAGCCAAACCAATTGAGCCTCTTCTTTGGAATTCTTCACCAACCTTAGCTCCAAGCCTTACCAAAACTCCTCAAGCAATACCAATCTCCCAATTGTGCACCAACATCACCAAATACACTAACATAACCAATGTCACATACATACATCAACCTAGGGCTCATAAAAATGACAAATCACAAGGGTTTGAGCACTTCTTACCTCAGCCCATATGAAGTAGGGATAGAACCCACTTAGAATCCATGTTGGAGTATCCCTAAATACCCAAAATCACAAGATTTCAACACTAACTACCCAAAAACGTGTAACAGTGGGGAATTTCGAAACCTGGGCAGAGATGAATGAAATACTCACCACCAAACTTAGATATAATTGTAGAGGATGAGAAGAGCAACGTGTGGCCGCAAACGGCTCGTCAATCGGAGCTCCGTAGCTCAAGTTATGGTGGTTTGAAGATCAAAGAGAGTTAGGTTTTCTCTCTTCTCTTCTCTCTTCTCAAATCAGCGCCCCAACCCTTCTTTTTAGGGTAAAATGAGCTGAAATGCTCACAACTAATGTTTATATATGTTGGGTCTTGGGCCCACTTAGGCCCGGTTCACTTATTTTTGCCCATTGGCCCAATTTTGGGCCAAAACCTTTAAGATTAGCGCTCTAAATCGCACTTTGAATATTTCTACCTTTCCTAATTATAATTCCTCATTTCTTAATCTTATTTACCCATAATCAATTTTCTCAGTTGTAGTACCAGACAGATCTCAGCCGGTACTGCCGGTCAAAATTCCACTGCGCACTTTTACGCAGAAAACTATATTTTCCGACTCGGAAAAATTCACTGAATCCAAATATCGTATTTAAATTATCAAATTCCAATTGCCAAATATTCCAACCATATTCACTCCTATTTAACTTATTATTTACTAAATTTCGGTTAGACCGGGTATTACAGGGGATCTGCCTGCTGAAGTGGAGGCTCTGTCTGTAAAGGGACCTGTGGATCAGATGGAATTCGGAGGGTCTTTTCTAGATATAAGTTCCTTGAAGTTGCAAAGACTGGATACTTCAGTTCACAGTATCGGTTGGCAAACTTGACTGGGTCGGTTGCAGGCACTAACTGGTCAGCTTTTTCCTACGGAGTAAAATTCTTCTCCCGCCAGGAATCATCATGCAGGATATCCAGGATAGCCATAGAAGACTCTCCTCTTTTCCTTTTTCCTGTGCCTGTTTTGGCTTTTTCTTTGCCGTTTGGGTCAGACATCCTGAAAAGCAAAAGTTCCAGGATACAGTTTATTAAACTAAAGCAGGAAAACAGGTAAGCAAATAGTATTTGAGCAATATAAGCATAGCTGGGCAAAAGAGGAATAGAATAACAATAGAAGCATAAAGTGAGTTTGATAGATGTAGAATTTTGGACTGTATGCAAGCTAAAAGTCAAAGAATTAAAATAAAAATCACAATCCAAGATCGATGATATGCGAGATGCTTGTTTATCAGGAACAATAATAATCATGCTTTGAAATAGGTTGAAAGTAGTTAGTTGAAAACTAAGAGAGAGGTTAGAAGGTTAATACAGTTAAGAGTTAAAAAGTGTAGTTAAAGTGAGTGGCATGGTATTGTAGTTCCTGATTAACAAAAATTGCATAAACTTGAAGAACCAGCAACTCACATTCAAGCAGAGAATGCAGATTAATGATGATAAAAAGAAGTGCAAAATGAATAAAATCATCAATAATGCGATTTAACTAAGAAGGGAACCAGAATGATTAGGAATGCTAGCCCATTTATCCATGAATTGGCTTGGTTGAAACCAATTATTGCAGAGTTCAAAAGTACCAAAGCCAATTTATGAATGGGACTTGAGTGAAACAATGTGCGGAAAAATCGGGCAGCATTCTGGCTATAAATTGGATGTTCTCGGGTAGTAAACAGCAGCAGAAATTCAGTTCATATGACATTAAAGTAGTTCATAAAAGAGTATCAAATAGCAAGTCACATGAATTTAGAAAAAACAAATTCAATCTGCAGCAAGAATTGCAATTTAAATGGAACAATATCAAAACAGCATTAAACAGTAATGAACAGCATATGAGCACCATCAACAGCACAGCAATTTCAAAATTGTGAAACAGATAAAGCAAGCAGCAAGAATGGCGCAATTATCAGGCCTAAATCCACTAACCACATCCTAGCTACCTAACCACCTAAAATCCACTACAAACATGCATCTCTAACTATCCTAATTTGAACAGAATTGAAAAAAAAATGCAAACTAACTAACTGGAACGGGAAAGGAATCAGAGTGTAGTGGAACCTGGTGTGCGCAGTGACAGAAATTGAGTGCAGAGAGAGGGTGCTAGGGTGGTGGTGCTGGTGGGCGGCACGGCGGTGAGGGGATACGGCACGGCAGTACTGGGAGTCCCGCGGTGGTGGCAGGGGGTGAAAGAGGGATATGGAGGGGAGAAGAGAAGAAGGGGGTGAGGAGGTGAGGGTGGCATTGGGGTGGTTGTTGCCGGCAGTCTGGGTGGTGGCGGCGGGTCTGGTTTGGCCGCGGTGGAGGCAGAGGACGTAAGAGGGGTGAAGGGGAAGAAGAAAAGAGGAAGAGAAGGGGGAAAGAGAAGAAGGGGGCGGTGCGGCGACAGGTGGCGGCAGCGGCGCTGTGGGGGGCTAGGCGGCGGTGGCAGTGGGAGGTTGGGGGAGAAGAGATAGATGGAGGTGGAACGTTGGGGAGGGGGAAAAAGGGTGACGCTGGGGTTAGGGTTTCCGCGTCGGGGGGGTTAAGTGATTTCAAATCCACGCGGATGCGTGGGTCACGCGAGAGCGTGGATGAAGTGGAAGTGCCACGATGCGAAAGCGTCATTGACACGAATGCGTGATGAGCGGATAATTTATACGCTTTTTGGCATTGTTTTTAGTATGTTTTTAGTAGGATCTAGTTACTTTTAGGGATGTTTTTATTAGTTTTTATGTTAAATTCACATTTCTGGACTTTACTATGAGTTTGTGTATTTTTCTGTGATTTCAGGTATTTTCTGGCTGAAATTGAGGGACTTGAGTAAAAAACAGATTCAGAGGTTGAAGAAGGACTGCTGATGCTGTTGGATTCTGACCTCCCTGCACTCAAAGTAAATTTTCTGGAGCTACAGAACTCAAAATGGCGCGCTTCCAATTGCTTTGGAAAGTATACATCCAGGGCTTTCCAGAAATATATAATAGTTTATGCTTTGGCCGAGTTTAGATGACGCACAAGGGCGTTGAACGCCAGTTCTATGCTGCAGTCTAGAGTTAAACGCCAGAAACACGTCACGAACCAGAGTTGAACGCCAAAAACACGTTACAACTTGGCGTTCAACTCCAAAAGAAGTCTCTGCACGTGTAAAGCTAAAGCTCAGCCCAAGCACACACCAAGTGGGCCCCGGAAGTGGATTTATGCATCAATTACTTATTTCTGTAAACCCTAGTAACTAGTTTGGTATAAATAGAACTTTTTACTAGTCTTTTAGACATCTTATGATCTTATGAACTTTGAACCATCTTTGAATCATATTGATCACGTTGGGGCTGGCCATTCGGCCATGCCTGGACCTTCATCACTTTTGTATTTTCAAACGGTAGAGTTTCTACACTCCATAGATTAAGGTGTGGAGCTCTGCTATTCCTCATGATTTAATGCAAAGTACTACTATTTTTCTATTCAATTCAACTTATTAAGCTTCTAAAATATCCATTCGTTCCCAAGAACATGATGAATGTGATGATTATGTGACGCTCATCATCATTCTCACTCACGAACACGTGCCTGACAAACACTTCCGGTCTACATGCAAACAACCTAGAATGAATATCTCTTAGATATCTAATACAGGGGACCGAGTCCGAGTTATTAGTATCTTCGTGGTATAAGTTAGAACCCATGGATGGCCATTCCTGAGATCCGAAAAGTCTAAACCTTGTCTGTGGTATTCCTAGTAGGATCTGGAAAGGGATGGTTGTGACGAACTTCAAACTCGCGAGTGCTGGGCGTAGTGACAAACGCAAAAGGAGGGTGAATCCTATTCCAGTATGATCGAGAACCTCCAGATGATTAGCCATGCCGTGACAGAGCATTTGGACCTTTTTCATAGAGAGGACGGGATGTAGCCATTGACAACGGTGATGACCTTACAGGAAGCTTGCCATGGAAAGGAGTAAGACTGATTGGATGAAGACAGCGGGAAAGCAGAGATTCAGAGGAACGAAAGCATCGCTATACGCTTATCTGAAATTCTCACCAATGAATTACATAAGTATTTCTATCTTTATTTTCTGTTTATTTATTATTATTATTATTATTCGAAAACTCCATAACCATTTGGTATCCGCCTGACTGAGATTTACAAGGTGACCATAGCTTGCTTCAAGCTGACAATCTCTGTGGGATCGACCCTTACTCACGTAAGGTTTTATTACTTGGACGACCCAGTGCACTTGCTGGTTAGTTGTGCGAAGTTGTGAAGTTATGTTTGGACCATGGTATTGTGCACCAGTTATTGGCGCCATTGCCAGGGAGAGAAGGAACAACAAATTTTACAACCTCAGAGTAACAATTTCGCATACCAAGTTTTTGGCGCCGTTGCCGGGGATTGTTCGAGTTTGGACAACTGACGGTTCATCTTGTTGCTCAGATTAGGTAATATTCTTTTTGTTTTATTTTCAAAAATATTTCTTCAAAAATTTTTCAAAAAAAAATTTCCTTTTGTTTTCGAAAATTATTCAAAATTTTTAAGAATGAATTCTAGTGTTTCATGAAGCATGTAGAAGCCTGGCTGGCTGTAAAGCCATGTCTAACTCTTTTAGATTGAGGTTTCCACTTATAAGTATATGAAGTTGGATGAAGTTTCAGTTGTTGTATGCCTGATTTGTATCTTCTAAAGCTTGGCTGGCTATTAAGCCATGTCTAACCCTCAGATTGGAGCTTTAGACTAACAGTGCAAGATTCCTGGAATTCATATTAAAAATTTTAGAATCCTTATTTTTCTTTTTCACACTAATTTTCGAAAAAATCCAAAAAAAATCATAAAATCATAAAAATCAAAAATATTTTGTGTTTCTTGTTTGAGTCTTGAGTCAATTTTAAGTTTGGTGTCAATTGTATTTTTTCTAAAAATTTATGCATTTTTCGAAAATTCATGCATTCATAGTGTTCTTCATGATCTTCAAGTTGTTCTTGGCCAGTCATCTTGTTTGATCTTCATATTTTCTTGTTTTGTGTCTTTTCTTGTTTTTCATATGCATTCTTGCATTCATAATGTCTATACATGAAAAATTTCTAAGTTTGGTGTCTTGCATGTTTTTCTTTCATTAAAAATTTTCAAAAATAAGTCTTATGTTTATCTTGATCTTCAAAGTGTTCTTGGTGTTTATCTTGACATTCATAGTGTTCTTGCATGCATTCATTGTTTTGATCTAAAAATTCTCATGCATTGAGTATTTTTCATGTTTTTCTCTTTCATCATTAAAAATTCAAAAAATCAAAAAAATATCTTTTCCTTTTTCTCTCTTAAAATTTCGAAAATTTGGATTGACTTTTTCAAAAAATTTTAAAATCTAGTTGTTTTTATGAGTCAAATCAAATTTTCAATTTAAAAATCTTATCTTTTTCAAATCTTTTTCAAAAATCATATCTTTTCCATTTTTTATTTTTGAAATTTTCAAAAATCTTTTTCAAAATATTTTCAAAATATTTTTCTTAATTTTATATCATATTTTCGAAAATCACATCATCAATTAATGTTTTGATTCAAAAATTTCGAGTTTGTTACTTACTTGTTAAGAAAGATTCAAACTTTAAATTCTAAAATCATATCTTGTGATTTCTTGTGAGTCAAGTCATTAATTATGATTTTAAAAATCAAATCTTTTTCAAAACTAATTCTAATTATATCTTCTTATCATATCTTTTTTTTTAAATCTTATCTTTTTCAAAAATTTGATTTTCAAATATCTTTTCTAACTTCTTATCTTCTTATCTTTTCAAAATTGATTTTCAAATCTTTTTCAACTAACTAATTGACTTTTTGTTTGTTTCTTATCTTTTTCAAAACTACCTAACTAACTCTCTCTCTCTAATTTTTGAAAATCTCTTCCCTCTTTTTCAAAAATTCTTTTTAATTAACTAATTGTTTCAATTTTTAATTTTAATTTGATTTCATTCCTAATTTTCGAAAATCACTAACCCCTTTTCAAAATTTTATTTTCGAAAAATCCTCCTTCTCTCTCATCTCCTTCTATTTATTTATTCATCTACTAACACTTCATCTCACCCAAATTCGAACCCCCTCTGCCATCTATGTTTGAATTTTCTCTTCTCCCTTCTTTACATTACATTCTTTTCTTCTTCTACTCACACAGGGGAACCTCCATACATGGGTAAAAAGGATCCCTATTATTATTATTTTTCTGTTCCCTCTTTTTCATATGAGCAGGAGCAAGGACAAGAACATTCTTGTTGAAGCAGACCCTGAACCTGAAAGGACTCTGAAGAGAAAACTAAGAGAAGCTAAAATACAACAATCCAGAGATAACCTTACAGAAATTTTCGAACAGGAAGAGGAGATGGCAGCCAAAAATAATACTAATGCAAGGAGGATGCTTGGTGACTTTACTGCACCTAATTCCAATTTACATGGAAGAAGCATCTCCATTCCTGCCATTGGAGCAAACAATTTTGAGCTGATACCTCAATTAGTTTCTTTGATGCAGCAAAACTGCAAGTTTCATGGACTTCCATCTGAAGATCCTTTTCAGTTCTTAACTGAATTCTTGCAGATCTGTGATACTGTTAAGACTAATGGAGTAGATCCTGAAGTCTACAGGCTCATGCTTTTCCTGTTTGCTGTAAGAGATAGAGCTAGAATATAGTTGGACTCTCAACCTAAGGATAGCCTGAACTCTTGGGATAAGCTGGTCAAGGCTTTCTTAGCCAAGTTCTTTCCTCCTCAAAAGCTGAGTAAGCTTAGAGTGGATGTTCAAACCTTCAGACAGAAAGAAGGTGAATCCCTCTATGAAGCTTGGGAGAGATACAAGGAACTGACCAAAAAGTGTCCTTCTAACATGCTTTCAGAATGGACCATCCTGGATATATTCTATGATGGCCTGTCTGAATTAGCTAAGATGTCATTGGATACTTCTGCAGGTGGATCCATTCACCTAAGGAAAACGCCTGCAGAAGCTCAAGAACTCATTGACATGGTTGCTAATAACCAGTTGATGTACACTTCTGAGAGGAATCCTGTGAGTAATGGGACGCCTCAGAAGAAGGGAGTTCTTGAAATTGATACTCTGAATGCCATATTGGCCCAGAATAAAATATTGACTCAGCAAGTCAATATGATTTCTCAGAGTCTGAATGGAATGCAAGCTGCATCCAACAGTACTCAAGAGGCATCTTCTGAAGAAGAAGCTTATAATCCTGAAAACCCTGCAATAGCAGAGGTGAATTACATGGGTGAACCATATGGAAACACCTATAATCCCTCATGGAGAAATCACCCAAATCTCTCATGGAAGGATCAACAAAAGCTTCAACAAGGCTTTAATAATGGTGGAAGAAACAGGTTTAGTAATAGCAAGCCTTTTCCATCATCCACTCAGCAACAGACAGAGAACTCTGAACAAAATACCTCTAATTTAGCAAACTTAGTCTCTGATCTATCTAAGGCCACTGTGAGTTTCATGAATAAAACAAGGTCCTCCATTAGAAATTTGGAGGCACAAGTGGGCCAGCTGAGTAAGAAGATCACTGAAACCCCTCCTAATGCTCTCCCAAGCAATACAGAAGAAAATCCAAAAGGAGAGTGCAAGGCCATTGACATAGTCAACACGGCCGAACCTAGAGAGGAAGGGAAGGACGTGAATCCCAAGAAGGAAGACCTCCTGGGACGTCCAATGATCAATAAGGAGTATCCCTTTGAGGAACCAAAAGACTCTGAGGCTCATCTAGAGACCATAGAGATTCCATTAAATCTCCTTATGCCATTCATGAGTTCTGATGAGTATTCTTCTTCTAAAGAGAATGAGGATGTCACTGAAGAACAAGTTGCCAAGTTCCTTGGTGCAATCATGAAGCTGAATGCCAATTTATTTGGTAATGAGACTTGGGGAGATGAACCTCCCCTGTTCACCAATGAACTAAATGCATTGGATCAACTGAGATTGCCTCAGAAGAAACAGGATCCTGGAAAGTTCCTAATACCTTGTACCATAGGCACCATGACCTTTGAGAAGGCTCTATGTGACCTTGGGTCAGGAATAAACCTCATGCCACTCTCTGTAATGGAGAAACTGGAATCTTTGAGGTGCAAGCTGCTAGAATCTCATTAGAGATGGCAGACAATTCCAGAAAATAGGCTTATGGACAAGTAGAGGACATATTAGTAAATATTGAAGGCCTTTACATCCCTGCTGATTTCATAATCCTAGATACTGGGAAGGATGAGGATGAATCCATCATTCTTGGAAGACCCTTCCTAGCCACAGCAAGAGTTGTGATTGATGTGGACAGAGGAGAATTGATCCTTCAATTAAATGAGGACAACCTTGTGTTTAAAACTCAAGGATCTCTCTCTGTACCCATGGAGAAGAAGCATAAAAAGCTTCTCTCACTGCAGAGTCAACCAAAGCCCCCACAGTCAAACTCTAAGTTTGGTGTTGGGAGGCCACAACCAAACTCTAAGTTTGGTGTTGAACTCCCATATCCAAACTCTAAGTTTGGTGTTGGGAAGTCTCAATAATGCTCTGAACATCTGTTAGGCTCCAAGAGAGCCCACTGTCAAACTATTGACATTAAAGAAGCGCTTGTTGGGAGGCAACCCAATTTTTATTTAATTATGTTTTTCATTAGTTATATGTCTTCATAGGTTCATGATCATGTGGAGTTACAAAAACAACTGAAAAAATTGAAGAAAAATCAAAAACAGCAAAAAAAACAGCACACCCTGGAGGAGGAGTTCACTGGCGTTCAAACGCCAGTAAGGAGCATCTGGCTGGCATTCAACGCCAGAACAGAGCATGGAGATGGCGCTAAACGCCAGAAACAAGCATGAAGCTGGCGTTCAACGCCAGAAATATGTTGCATCTGGGCGTTGAACACGCAGAACAAGCATCAGTTCGGCGTTTAAACGCCAGAATTGCATGCAAAGGCATTTTACATGCCTAATTGGTGCAGGGATGTAAATCCTTGACACCTCAAGATCTGTGAACCTCAAAGGATCATCTCAGGATCTGTGGATCCCACAGGACCCCCACCTTCCCTCCTCATAATCCTAGTTTTTTTCCACATCTTCTTCTTCATCTATTCTTTCTTCTCTTGCTCGAGGGCGAGCAAAATTCTAAGTTTGATGTGGTAAAAGCATAAGTTTTTTTTTTTGTTTTTCCATAATCATTGATGGCACCTAAGGCCAGAGAAACCTCTAGAAAGAGGAAAGGGAAGACAAAAGCTTCCACCTCCGAGTCATGGGAGATGGAAAGATTCATCTCAAGGGTCTATAGCTCAGTGGTAGAACATTTGATTGCAAATCAAGAGATCCCTGAGATACCTCAGGGGATACATTTTCCCCCCACGCAATTATTGGGAGCAACTAAGGATAGAAGCATCAAAGAGCAATGAGGGAGGAGCAACAAAGACAAGGAAGAGACATAGAAGAGCTCAAGGACATCATTGGTTCCTCAAGAAGAAAACACCACCATCACTAAGGTGGACTCATTCCTTGTTCTTATATTCTCTGTTTTTCATTTTCTATGTTAAATGTTTATCCATATTTGTGTCTTCATTACATGATCATTAGTATTTAAGTGTCTATGCCTTAAAGTAGTGAATATGAATCCATCACCTCTCTTAAATGAAAAATGTTTAATTCAAAAGAACAAGAAGTACATGAGTTTCGAATTTATCCTTGAACTTAGTTTAATTATTTTGATATGGTGACAACACTTTTTGTTTTCTGAATGAATGCTTGAACAGTGCATATGTCTTTTGAATTTGATGTTTAAGAATGTTAAATATGTTGGCTCTTGAAAGAATGATGACAAGGAGACATGTTATTTGATAATCTAAAAAATCATAAAAATGATTCTTGAAGCAAGAAAAAGCAGCAAAGAACAAAGCTTGCAGATAAAAAAAGAGAAAAAAAATAGCGAAAAAAAAAAGAGAGAGCAAAAGCAAGCAGAAAAATCCAAAAGCTCTTAAAACCAAAAGGCAAGAGCAAAAAGCCAATAACCCTTAAAACCAAAAGGCAAGGGTAAATAAAAAAGGATCCCAAGGCTTTGAGCATCAGTGGATAGGAGGGCCTAAAGGAATAAAATCCTGGCCTAAGCGGCTAAACCAAGCTGTCCCTAACCATGTGCTTGTGGCGTGAAGGTGTCAAGTGAAAACTTGAGACTGAGCGGTTAAAGTCAAGGTCCAAAGCAAAAACAGAGTGTGCTTAAGAACCCTGGACACCTCTAATTGGAGACTTTAGCAAAGCTGAGTCACAATCTGAAAAGGTTCACCCAATTATGTGTCTGTGGCATTTATGTATCCGGTGGTAATACTGGAAAACAAAGTGCTTAGGGCCACGGCCAAGACTCATAAAGTAGCTGTGTTCAAGAATCAACATACTGAACTAGAAGAATCAATAACACTATCTGAACTCTGAGTTCCTATAGATGCCAATCATTCTGAACCTCAATGGATAAAGTGAGTGCCAAAACTATTTAAGAGGCAAAAAGCTACAAGTCCCGCTCATCTGATTGGAGCTATGTTCATTGATAGTTTGAAATTTATAGTATATTCTCTTCTTTTTATCCTATTTAATTTTCAGTTGCCTGGGGACAAGCAACAATTTAAGTTTGGTGTTGTGATGAACGGATAATTTATACGCTTTTTGGCATTGTTTTTAGTATGTTTTTAGTAGGATCTAGTTACTTTTAGGGATGTTTTCATTAGTTTTTATGTTAAATTCACATTTTTGGACTTTACTATGAGTTTGTGTGTTTTTCTATGATTTCAGGTATTTTCTGGCTGAAATTGAGGGACTTGAGCAAAAATCAGATTCAGAGGTTGAAGAAGGACTGCTGATGCTGTTGGATTCTGACCTCCCTGCACTCAAAGTGGATTTTCTGGAGCTACAGAACTCAAAATGGCGCGCTTCCAATTGCGTTGGAAAGTAGACATCCAGGGCTTTCCATCAATATACAATAATTCATACTTTAACCGAGTTTATACGACGCAAAAGTGCGTTGAACGCCAGTTCTACGCTGCAGTCTGGAGTTAAACGCCAGAAACACGTCACGAACCAGAGTTGAACGCCAAAAACACGTTACAACTTGGCGTTCAACTCCAAAAGAAGCCTCTACACGTGGAAAGCTAAAGCTCAGCCCAAGCACACACCAAGTGGGCCCTGGAAGTGGATTTATGCATCAATTACTTATTTCTGTAAACCCTAGTAACTAGTTTAGTATAAATAGAACTTTTTACTAGTCTTTTAGACATCTTATGATCTTATGATCTTTGAACCATCTTTGGATCATATTGATCATGTTGGGGGCTGGCCATTTGGCCATGCCTGGACCTTCATCACTTATGTATTTTCAAACGGTAGAGTTTCTACACTCCATAGATTAAGGTGTGGAGCTCTGCTGTTCCTCATGATTTAATGCAAAGTACTACTGTTTTTCTATTCAATTCAACTTATTCCGCTTCTAAGATATCCATTCGTTCCCAAGAACATGATGAATGTGATGATTATGTGACGCTCATTATCATTCTCACTCACGAACGCGTGCCTGACAAACACTTCCAGTCTACATGCAAACAAGCTAGAATGAGTATCTCTTAGATATCTAATACAGGGGACCGAGTCCGAGTTATTAGTATCTTCGTGGTATAAGTTAGAACCCATGGATGGCCATTCCTGAGATTTGGAAAGTCTAAACCTTGTCTGTGGTATTCCGAGTAGGATCTGGGAAGGGATGGCTATGACGAACTTCAAACTCGCGAGTGCTGGGCGTAGTGACAGACGCAAAAGAAGGGTGAATCCTATTCCAGTATGATCGAGAACCTCCAGATGATTAGCCATGCCGTGACAGATCATTTGGACGATTTTCACAGAGAGGACGGGATGTAGCCATTGACAACGGTGATGCCCTTACAGGAAGCTTGCCATGGAAAGGAGTAAGACTGATTGGATGAAGACAGCGGGAAAGAAGAGATTCAGAGGAACAAAAGCATCTCTATACGCTTATCTGAAATTCTCACCAATGAATTACATAAGTATTTCTATCTTTATTTTCTGTTTATTTATTATTATTATTCGAAAACTCCATAACCATTTGATATCCGCCTGACTGAGATTTACAAGGTGACCATAGCTTGCTTCAAGCCGACAATCTCCGTGGGATCGACCCTTACTCACGTAAGGTTTTATTACTTGGACGACTCAGTGCACTTGCTGGTTAGTTGTGCGAATTTGTGAAGTTATGTTTGGACCATGGTATTGTGCACCAGTTATTGGCGCCATTGCCAGGGAGAGAACGAACAACAAATTTTACAACCTCAGAGTAACAATTTCGCATACCAACGCGTAAATGGAGGATAATGAAAATGACGTGTACGCGTAGAGCACGCGTACGCGTCGACTAGAATTGTGCTAAACGCACAAATCCAGCGTCGTTTTGGCGCAACTCTCTGTTTCAATTAGGGGGAAAAATTGTCAACGACACGTACGCGTGGCCCAAATTATACCTAACGCATACCAGCCGCACGATTCTAGCCCAACTTTCTGGGCGTTGGATGGCAACGTCGATTTGAAATCGACGCCCACGCGTGGCCCATTCGCACGCGTGGTGTGATTTTTTTTTTAAATATTCAGAATGCAAGATGCAGATGCTGATGCGGATGTTATGAATGATTCTAGGAAAAATAAGATAAAATAAAATAAAATGAAACTAAAAACAAACAAAACAAAATAAAATTAAAATTGAAAAAAGAACGATCATACCGTGGTGGGTTGTCTCCCACCTAACACTTTTAGTTAAAGTCCTTAAGTTGGACATTTGAAGAGTACCCTTTTATGGTGGCTTGTGCTTGAACTCATCCAGAAATTTCCACCAACGTTTACAATTCCAATAGCCTTCGGGGTCCCATACTAGGCACGTAAAGCCTTTGAGCAAGTTAAAGCAGGTTTTCAGGCTCTAGAGGTGTTGATTATCAGAATAAATTCCAGGATCCCAAACCTTGCTTTTGTACTCGTCTTCGCTTTTATCTACATTATTCCAACCGGGCAATATAAGATTTGAACTCTCACTAAGATGACCAAACATCTTATGAGACCTATTCAATCGAGCTCTATACCAATCCTTACACTTCAAAGTGGAGCGTGGAACCATATTGAACTTTGGATGCCAACTTCTATCACTAACCATCTCCCTCTTACTCTTAAAGCCACAAAGAGCTCTAAGCTGGCCATCGGTTTCAAACAAACCATATTCAAGTGGAAAGGTGAAGATAAAGACTAAGGATTTTACACACTTGAAGTTTGTATTAGGTGGTAATGGCCGTGGGAGAGGTGTTTCCAGTGGTTCTTCAAGCTCCACTTCCTTGTACTCCTCTGTGAATAGTTCCACTTTCTTACAAACCTTTTCAACTGCAACCTCGTCTTGATCAAAATCTTCAGTTTCTTCCTCATCACTCAAGTCATAAGTTGGAGGTTGAGAAAAATCTACCTCTACATCATCTTCATATTCACTTGGGGCAGATTCTTCAGTCTCAAAGAATTCAATTACGACTGCAAGTTCATCACTAGGAGAGCTTGATTCATGATCATTATTACCAAGAAAACTTGCTTCTTGATTTGTTCCGTCCAGTTCTTCATAAGGTTCATGCTTTGGGGGTTGTGCACTATCCTCCTTAGCATCAACTGCAAATTTCTGGGCAGAATTTTCCACAACTCTTGATTTCCATGGAGGTTCAGTGTCTCCTAAGTCTTCAAACCAATTCTTCTTCCTTGATAATTTCAGCTTCCTCTACTTGTTTCAGTACAAAGTCATGCTCCGTACTGTCACTCAGAGCTCCTAGTGTCTCCTTCATGCTACGTTCTTCATTAGATTCTCCACATGAAGCCATGGGAGTTCCTTGAGTGCTCGAACGTCGGAAAGCTAATTGATTTATCGCTTGCTCCAGTTGGTGAAGGGTTGCATGAAATTGATATACTGTTTCCTTGAGGCGAGCCTGTGATTCTTGGGTTGATGGATATGGACATGGTGCATATGGAAGTGGTGGTTCTTGGGAGTAATTGGATTGGAATTGGGGCGGATAAAGGTTATAGTCATATAGGGGTGAATGGTTGTGATTGGCATGTGAGTATGGTGGTTCGAAGCTATGTTGAGGAGGTGGTTTATAGGCATATGATGGGGCTTGTTGGTAACTACAAGGGGGTCCACCATATCTATCATCTTGGTATGCACCTCGGAATGGCTCTTGACTATAGTAATTTGGTGGAGGCGGTTTGTCACAAGGGGGTCCACCATAACTATTGTCTTGGCATGCATTGTAGAATGGTCGTTGTCCATGGTATCTTGGAAGGTGTTGTTGCCGAAAGAGTTGATCAGATCATCGTGGCTCCTTCCATCTTCGATTATTTTAACCTTGATGCACGTTCCTGTTATAGCTTCCATTCCTTTCAACAACATTAGAACCAAACTCAAAGCGACGGGGGTGAGAACTCATAGTAACTAATAAAAATTAAAAACAAAAATAAAAAAAAAGAAATAAACAAGAAAAATAAAATATTTACAATAACCAATAATAAGGCACACAATTGCAATTCCCCGGCAATGGCGCCATTTTGATGAACGGAAGATTGATGGTTTAGAATTCACAATAAATTCTCGTTGCAAGTATAGTTTCTAAACCAAGCAATAATCCTTTCATACAAAAACTTATTTGTCACTTAAGCAAACCCAATAAAATTGATAACCGAAGTATTGAAACCTCGGGTCGTCTCTCAAGAAATTGCAGGGTAGTATGATTTATTATTAGTTATGGAAAAGTATCGTTGAGTTTTTAAAATAGGGAACAAGTAATTTAAATGGCAAGAAAAAAATAAATTAATAATTAGAAAGACTCTTGGCAAGGTATAAGAACTGGAAATCCCATCCTAGTTATCCTTATCAGGTGTGATGAGAATTGTTATTGCTCCCACTTAGTTAACCTAATCAATTTAATTCCTCAAGTCCTAGTCTACTCTTATGGAAAGACTAGCTTTAGACGGATCCAAATCAATCAGCAATTTCTAATTTTCAATCAACAGCTGAGTTTGACAACTCAAGTGTCACCAATTACTCGACCAAAGCCAAAAGGGGAAAAATCTAAATTATTTGTATCATAAATGGAATAAAGCAATCATAAATCTGAAATACCTCAAATTGCATTAAATAGAATATTCAAATCTAACATGAAGAGTTCATAAGCCAAATTGGCAACATAAGTAATTAACAAGTGAAAGCACTAGAATAAATAAAAGTAGAAAAGAACATAAATTAAAGGAACATTGAACCTGGAATGAAGAAGCAATCCTAAAATTAAGAGAAATCCTAATTCTAAAACCTAAGATAGATGAGAGAGCCTCTCTCCCTCTAAAACTACACTTAAAACCTAGAATTGTGAATGATGAATTGTTGAATGAATGAATTGTTGAATGAATGAATGTCCTATTGATTCCCCCATTCTCCAGCCTTTATTCTGTGTTTCTCAGCTTGGATTTGGGCCGAAAAAGGGCCCAGAAATCGCTGGGGGTGACTTCTGCAATTTCCTGCACGTGGCATCCGTCACGCGTGCGAGTGGGTCACGCGTGCGCGTCGTTTGGAGATTTTCCTTGCCCCGCGTATGTGTTACTTGTGTTCTGCGCGAGGCACACGTCCGCATCGTCCATGCGTGCGCGTCGCTGCCATTTTCTTCAAAACTCCATTTTGTGCATTCCTTCCATTTTTGCATGTTTCCTTTCTATCCTCTAAGTCATTCCTGCCCTATGAAGCCTGAAAATACTTAACACACAGATCACGGCATCGAATGGTAATAGAGGATAATTAAAATTAATATTTTTAAGGCATAGGAAACATGTTTTCACATATATCACATAATAAGGAAGGAATTGTAAAACCATGCAATTCTTATGAATAAGTGGGTGAAGAATTGATAAAAATACTCAATTGAGCACAAGATAAATCATAAAATAGTGGTTTATCAATCTCACAACTAATAAATAAATGAAAGGCAGACTCTACAGACTTATAACATAATACACACATATTATTATTCCGGTCAAGAACCCCTAATCTACACAGGCGGTCCTTGGTCGTCGCCCTGCCAACCAACACAAACCAAGCAAATAAATCAATCCTTGGTGGGACGAACCCTCTACAAATAGTACTATTGAAGCTATAGCTAAAGATTTCCTCTGGAAGAGTTTCCGTTTGCATCACCTGCACAAAAGAGTTAGTCGAAAAAATACCTGACCTATCAAATTTCCATACCACGCTATCCTCTCTCTCATTTGTTGGCCTAACTGAATGTAACCTCTCCTGAAATTGGTTTACTAGCTCCAACTCCCACTGGAATAATTCACTCCTCTATTGCAAAGTCCAAATCCACTCTATCCTATCCCAAAACTCACAATCCCCTATAACAGATCCTTTAAGGTTTGAGACCGAGAAAAGCCTTGGGAACTCATCCTTCAACGCTCCACTACGTAACCATTTATCCTCCCAAAACTGGATTGTTCTACCATTCCCCAGATCCATAGACAAGCCGTTGATCATCTTCTCCCTCACCTGTGACTCCGTGATTTGTAAAAGGCAGATATCCTTCCATGGACCCCCTCTCGTAGGCATAGGCTGGACACTCAGCATCTCAGATGGATTCATGTGATGACATGAGCAAACCACTTTCTTTCATAAGGGACAGTCCTCTTTCGAAAACCTCCACCACCACTTGAACAATAAAGCTGTATTCCGAGCCACCACATCCCCAACCCCCAAACCACCTGCTTTTTTTGGAGCCATCACTAGATCTCATTTCACAAGCCGCATCCCATTTCCCCCATCCTCTTTACTCCACAAGAACCGTCTTTGTAGTGAAACCAGTTTCTCTGCCACTGCCTTAGGCATCTTGTATAAACTGAGGTAGTAGATAAGTAGACTATTGAGAACAGACTTAATAAGAACCAGCTTACCCGCTTTATTGAGTGTCTTCGCTTTCCACAGACTAAGCTTTTCTTCCACCTTATCAATTACTAAATCATTTATATCCACATACGTGGAGTTATTTAAAAGTATCTTTATTAAACAAAAGAAAGAAAAAAAGTTGTGCAAATTAAATGACTTAGAATTTATTTAAAAATTATAAAAAAAAAAGATTTTAAGGATAGAATGTATGGATTTTTTTATTTGAGACTTAATTTCATGGTTTAGAATTACTTTAACATATTAATAGAATAGAATTCAATTCTTTAATTTGAAATAACTATTATATGAATTAAATTTTTTTCTTTTATAATTTTGCCCTTAATAAGAAGAAAAAAGAGGACTAAATAGGTGTTGGATAAATTGAAATAATCAATTATAAATAGAGATTTTTTTGACATTTGTCATATTGAGCTTGTTCGGTAAGAGAATTGATTTCAAAATCAAACTTCTTTAATCTAATTTGTAAACGAAGAAAAAATTAAAATTAAAATTCTCAAAAAAATTTAAATTATTTTTTTATTTTTTTTAAAACAAGAAAAAAATTATAATTCTTGAGTGAATTTTAATTTATAGATTTTCAAATAAGCTCTTAACAATTCATTATTTCATCATGTTATCACAATATTTATCCAAGTCATCTCTGTCTTTTTTATTTTTATTTTTGAAAAGAAATTCATTTCATTAGTGCCTTAATGGTTCAAATATAAATATAATTTATATTAAAATATTATATATGGCATCATGCGACTGATAAAACTTAGTTATTTTTGTTATTAATTACATTGTAATTTATTTAATTTATGTTAATATATATAAGTTTTCTTATCCTTTTGTTTTGATACTTTGCGGAATTGTTTACACAAAACTTTGTTTTATTTTAGTTTATGGTGGGAGGATATGATATTATTGTTTATAAAAACTACCTACCTCATTTCTGGAATGTCTGTCTAGTCAATATTCATAATTGATGGAATAACATTAATTTATTATATTACTTCAATATTATGTAACTTCTTTTTCTATATTTTTAGTGGCAATTCAATTGTCGGTATTCAAGTCTTACATTAAGTTAAGAGATCAAAATAAACATCAATATATCATCTTTGCCAATCTCATGTTAGCTATCATGTAGTTTTCTGGAAGAAGAACATGTGGTGTGTTGACGGTGGGTGGGCTTAGCACAGAAGAATAGAGGCCCATTAACGTCATGCAACGTAATGGGCCGGTATATGATGGGCCCACAACCCAAAAGTGAACAAAATAGGAGTCCACTATCCACCCTTATCTTTCGGCAATAGCCTCAAAAAGAGAAACATCTCATTACTTAGAGAGAGATGCCATGCCACATTTGCTAAGGCATATCTTCCACAAGTGATGTATTTAGTTTCTGTTAATATTTGGAGAAAGAAGAATTTCTTGTCATGATATTTAATTACGTGGAATACTAAGAAGTCAATATTTTTAGTAAAAAACAAAAAAATGCTAGTATTAGACTATTAGGTAGCGTTTGTTTTGAGATAATGAGATAGAGACTGAGAGACTGAGTCTCAGTATCATGTTTGTTGGTTCAGAGACTGGTACTAAAATTTCTGTCTCTGTCTCCAAAATTTCAGTATTTCAGTACCTCCAAAAAGTAGGGACACAGGGGACTAAAATTTTTAGAGATGGAGACTGAAACTTTAATAACATTTTATACCTAAAATACTCTCATTTCAATTAATTAATTCCAATTTTACCCTTTGTGCAAATTAAATTAGAGTTTCATTCTTGTTTCAATTCCTGTCTCCCATTTTGTACCAAACAGAATACTGAGATTTATTTCAATCTCTGTCTCTTAGTCTCTGTTTCTCAGTGTCATCCATTCTGTCTTTGTCTCTCCACCAAACGCTATCTTAGTGAATATTAATGTGTTCTAAAAAAGGTAGAACTTACAATACCCCTATTATAGTACAATAATTTTTTTTATATTTATGGTGTAAATCAAATATTCAAATTTTAATATCTAATGTTATCTAAACTTTATTATCACAAATATTATATTATAACAAATTTGATTAATTAAAATTAGAAATTGCCCTTATAAATTTAAAGTATCTATCAAAAACTAGTAAGTATATAATCAGGATCTGTCCTTGTATTAATTGAGTGTAGCACTCTTGATCTAACAAGAAGCATTTGAGCAAAGCTAATGTAGAGTTGGAATATAAGACAAATATGTAGAGGGTAATGATTTAGGAAAAGTCACCTAAGTACTACAAATAGTGCGAGTCCAAATTAGAATAGAGCAAGGTTGCGAAAACCGGACCGGTCATTGAACTAGTCAAGTAATTGGTTCAGTGGTTCAATAGTTAACCGAAGTCGAACCGTGGTTGAACCGGTTTAATTAAAAGGCTAAGAATTTGGTTTCAGAAGAGTGATCTTAACAATAGACAGTCTCAACGCATACAAGTTGTCTCTCAAATGTTGATACTGAACATCATCAAAACAAATCTTAAGACACAAAATACAGAAAAAAAAATGTTCTTCTTTCCAAGCTTACGTAGGGATGCCCTTGAGCTCTAACATTTCCTCCAAAAGCAACCAAATCCAAGATTCAACACTACAAACTTCAAGAACCACCACAAACACTCAGATACAATGAGAATTGCTCTGAAATTACAAAAAATGCATGCTTCTAACGCTTTTTCCAGATCAAGATTCCACAAAACTCATGCTAGCTCAGCTCCAAATCCCTAGGATTCCAATTTTCACAACAGCAAGAAAGAAAAGATTTCTCATACTGACAACAGCAGGAATTCAAAAATTGAACTCTGTATTAAAAAAAATAAACAAGCAGATGAGCAAAAACCAGTACCTGGCAGACAGATCAATGGAGTAGTGGGTGAACGAGAAGGAGAGATAGATCTCAGATCTGGCCGCCGTGATAACGCTGGATCTCAGATCTGGGGAGCTGTAAACTTGCTGGCTACTGCTACTAATTGAGAGTTAGAGTCGAGGAGTTTACCGCCGACGACATTTAAGAAGCATGCAGGGACACTCGCCGCGGAGAACGGAGAGGCGAGCAGAGAGGCGATTTGGGCGGCGAGCCGGCGACAGAGACGAAAAGGCGAGAAGACAAGATGACCGACGTGCGATGGTAAAGTGGGCGACGCGAGCGACGGCGATGTTCCACGATGAGGAGAAGAGGATGAGTCGGTGAGAAGCAGCTGTTGGTGGGGGGTTGCTCTTGTCTGAGTTCTCTGATTGGGGTTAGGTTGTGTGAATTGTGAAAGTGAAGGGAGAGGGAGGCAGGGAGCCTTCTGCACTGACCGTATGGGTTTTCTCTTTTTTTTTTTGTCTGCGTAAAAAACGACGCCGTTTTAAGCAACAATAAAAAACCGGAACCTTTAAAAACCCAGCCGGTTTGGCCGGTTCACCGGTTAATCACCGGTTTGATTGGTTTTTTCACCGGTTTTTTCAGAACGGTTTTAAGTGTCAACCGAACCGATCAGGTGACCGGTTTCTGGTTAATCCGGTTGAACCGACCGGTCCGGTCCGGTTTTCAGAACCACGGAATAGAGTAATAAGTTTGCAATAGAAAATTAGCACACACACAATTCTATTTTTCTTTGAGTCTCTTGAGTGATAAGTATTTTCAGTTTACTTTAGTTTTTCAGTTAATAGTTAAATTAGTTTCTGAAAAATATGATATTTTTTAAATTTATTTCTAAAAGATTTTTTCAATTAAATTGGTCCTTCAAAAATTGCGAATTAATCATATTTGTCCTCCAGTCACTCCATTAACAATTTTCTTTAAAGATTGATGTTATAAAATGTTAATTAATAACACATACAATACATGATATGTCTAATTGAATATTGATCAAATATGTCTATGAAAATTTATTAATTTAGTCATTTTTTCTAATTACAAAAAGGGTTATACTACGTGTACACCAAAATCAGCCACCAAAGTCAGCCACCAGTATAAAATACATGTTGAAATACAAATACACATTGAAAATAAATTAAACCACACATGTATTTATACACAAATACATTGGTGGCTGATTTTAGTGTACAAATAGCATTTCGTAAACATATTTAATCAACGTCTAATTGAACATGTTATTGTGTCATGTATGCTATCAGTTAACATTTTACATCATCAATCATTGACAAAAATTGTGAGTGGAGTAACTAAATGAATGATATGATTAATTCGTAATCTTTGAAGGACCAATTTGATTGAAAAAACCTTCCAGAGACGAATTTAAAGAATGCTTTATCTTTCAGGGACTAATTTGACTATTAACCCTTAGTTTCTCTCTTAATCTCCATACTTCAGTCTTGGATTATCTTCACATGGTATCAAGAGCATTAGATTGAGATTCATGGATTTCTCTTTTAATTCAGTTTCTTCCAAAAAATTTCTTCTTCCTATCTTAAACAAATTAGACGATACAAATTTTGTTACTTAACAACAATATGCTATCTTCATCATCAAAGGGCAAAATTTGGTAGATCACATACAAGAATGACAAGTTCCATCATAATATGAATCTAATGAACAAAAGTTGCTGAGACAGTTTCAGCAAAATACACTAAGTGGATGCAACAAAATTATAATCTCAGTTCTTGAATCTTGACTTCATTTGATCCCTCAATCAAGAATATGATTGTTTATTGTGCTTCAACTTTTGAAATTTGGAAGAAGATGCAACTCTATTTTAAATAAAGAACAAAATCCAAGATCAAGCAATTGAAAAATCAACTTAGACAGGTAAAGAAAAGAAATTTAACCATTATTGACTACCTTTCTCAAATCAAGAAGCTGGCAGATTCTTTAATTGCAATTGGCTACAATCTTTCGAATGAAGATTACATAAAAGCAATTTTTCAAGGCCTTCTTGAAGAATTCTCAAGTTTTATAACCCTTGTTCAAGTTAAACTTGAACTATTCAGCATTGAAGAAGTTAAAAATTTGTTGCTGTCTCATGAAGACACAATTGACAAGTTCAAACAGTCTTCCCTATTAATGGTACAGGTTAATTTCAGTCAAGCATCCTCTTCAGAGGAGGTAGATCTGGTAGGTTTTTTAGAGGAGGCAGAAACTCTTGGCAATCGCAAAATGGTCAAGTTTGTAGCAGACCTGGCCTTACTACATTATACTGCTTCTATAACGGAAATTCCTCCCTCAATTTTAACTCTTTAATATCTCAATCATCAAATACTTCCACTTCTTCTTTTATTCCACCAATAGCAACTCTATATAATCAACCTCACTCATTTTTTGCAACTCCTTCCACTGCTATGGATCAATCTTGGTATGTAAATTTTAGTGCAAGTCATCATTTGACATCTGATGCTTCAAGCCTTCTTTCTTCATCAGAATATACTGGACTTGGTCGATTGTATGTTGTTGATGGGACAAGTATCAAAATATCACACATTTGTAATTCTTTGTTAACTAATTCTTCTACAAGAAACACTTTTGTCTTAAAGAATGTACTTCATATTCAATCCCTTGCTAAAAATCTAATTACTGTCTCAAAATTTTGCTTAGATAATAATGTACTTTTGAATTTCACCCTTCAATTGTCTTGTGAAATCACAGGAGTCCAAGAAAGTGCTTCTTCAAGGACAACTTAAGAATGGACTTTATGTTTTTGAAAATCTTGTTATTCTTAGGCCTTAACCTAATTCTGTTTTTCATTCTTTCTTGGCAAATTGTAAATCCAATTTGGATGTATGGCACAAAAGACTGGGTAACACATCCCCTATAATTGTTCAATCTGTTTTGGATTCATATGTGTGTGAAGCTTGTTGCATAGAAAAGATGCATTCCCTTCTTTTTTTATACTCTAATACTGTTTACTCTTTAACTTTAGAATTGATTTTTATAAATGTTTGGGACCAAAACCAATTATATCAAGATCTGGTTACAAGTATTACAAGAGTATAGTTGATGCTTCTACTCGTTATACATGCTTATATCTTTTGACCTCAAAAGCACATGTTTTTCAACTTTTCAAATAATACAAATCATTAATGAAAAGGCATACTGGCCATGTCATTAAATTTATTCAAACAGATAATGCTAAGGAGTAAGGAGTTTGTTTCAACCTCCTTCATAATATTTCTTCAAGAACAAGGTATCTCACATCAATTATCTTGTCCTTACACACACCAACAACAAGGTGTGGTGGAAAGAAAGCATAGGCACATCATAGAGATGGGCCTAGCTCTTCTTTCCATTCCCCAAGCTTCCTCAATTATATTGGGAAGATGCTTTTTTAACAGCAGCTTTTCTAATAAACAAGTTATCAACTAAGGTTTTAAATCTGAAATCTCCTTATGAGATACTCAATCATACTAACACAGATTACTCTATTCTAAGTTTTTAGTTGTACTTGCTTTCCACACTTAAGACCTTTTCATCAACATAAACTAGATTTCAAGTCTGAATTATGCTTGTTCCTTAGTTATGCTCCATAATCAAGAGGTTATAAATGCCTTACCAAAACTGGTAAAGTTGTTATAGCTCAAAATGTTATTTTTGATGAAAAATTATTTCTATATTGATCTATGTTTTCCTCTATATCAAATACTTCAACTTCTACTTCTAATTCATCTTCTAACACTGATTCTATTTTTTATTATCCAATTCCTTTATGGACTGATTCTGCAACTCATGAATTTGTTAATTTGACATCAAAAAATTATGGCACTATACGAGACATGATTCCAACCGATGGAATTCAACCTGCCACTAATATACATGCCATCACTAGCACTAATCCACCCACTACAAAACCCCCAAATTCATTTATTCCTTCTCAACAAGAACAAAATTTACCTATCTTCCCTCCCAACTCAATTCCTATTTTAGGAATTGAGATTCATCTTCCAAATCCATCACTTACCACTAATTATACTACTACTAATACTCATAAAATCTACCATTAACAAACCAAGAGCTCTTCTTACAACTACAACTAATCTAGATCTAGTTAATCGTGTCCTTAAAACTGTTGCTCAAGCCATGAAAACTCCTCATTGGCTGCATGCTATAAAGGAGGAAC
This sequence comes from Arachis hypogaea, assembly GCF_003086295.3. Taxonomy (NCBI): domain Eukaryota; kingdom Viridiplantae; phylum Streptophyta; class Magnoliopsida; order Fabales; family Fabaceae; genus Arachis; species Arachis hypogaea. Next base: position 113,719,150 of record NC_092046.1, read on the forward strand.
ATGCTGCACTATTGACAAACAAAACCTGAAATTTTGTTTATCCTCCACAGAATGCACCTAGAAGTGGTTGTAAATAGGTTTTTGTAATCAAGCGTGGTCCAGATAATTCCATTAAGAAATATAAGGCCAAGCATGTTGCAAAAGGTTGTCATCAAATAGAAGGTATAGACTATACACAAATCTTCAGTCCAGTAATCAAACCCACTACCATAAGAATCATCTTATATTTAGCAATTTCAAAAGATTGGTGTTTGCGTCAATTCGACTTTAATTATGTGTTTCTTAATGGGGACCTATGACTCCTCCCTGACTTATATTCAGACAATCATGGTAATGGTATTGTTTTGTCAATTTTTAGTAAATCGATGGTGGTTCGATATCTAGTGGTCTGGAAGTCGAAACCTACTCCTCTTTGCAGGTACTAGTTTTCTAAAAGTGCATCAAAGTGTCTTCGATTAGACAGGAATTGGGAATAAAAATAAATTAAAATTTATAATTCAAGAAAAGGAAAGAAAAAGTAAAGCTTTCGAAAAGGGAAAATGCTGAAAACAGAAAAGTTTGCATTGAAATTAAAGAAAACAGTAAAGTGCCTTTGACCGAGTCGAAGGGCTTTGACATGAAAATTTAAAGTACAGGAATGTAAATCAGACGGTGAAGGTAAAAAGAATTGAAAGATAAATTTACTTGAAAAAATAAAGTTTACAGAAAGATAAATTGAAAGAGTAAAAATATGGAAGGAACCCTACAGAAAAGTAACTCGATTGCAGACTCAGGAATTCTCTAGGATATGAGTGTGCTTGAGTATTTTTTCTTAGTTAAAGTTCCAACCTTAATTCCCTAAAACTTCCTAGTATTTATAATTTGCTTTTGGTAACTGACAATTAATTACAATTAATTACAAATTTATAACTTTGAATGCTTTCTTCTTGGTAACCATTCCCGCCTAGACGTTTCCCATGATTTTCTCGCGCGATAGAAGCCACTAATTTCTCCACTTCCATAATTACTCGAATCACTTATTCGAATAACTTACCTCGATTACCTGAATCGAGTACGTTGTTCGATTTGACTTCCTCAACTTATCAAAAGGCCCTGAAATCGAATCCGTGTCGAGAACCTCCATCTAACGCTTGCGCGTGTGTCTTTTCGAAAATTGCTTATGTTTTCGACCGCTTTACTGATTCGAACAATTCACCTTCATCGAAAATATTTTCCCGATCAACAAATTGCTCCCCTTGGATTAATGTGTTTGCCTTCGATAACTTTATTGGAAGATAAAATACTTGATCCAAATTCAAACTTCAGTTTTAAATCAGTAATAACTATCATTTAACTTCCCATTAATACTGACCCACTCGAGACGTTTTCCAAGATCTACGCTTCCTCTTCCTTCCACTTCATCTTCCTCGCGAAGTTATATTTTTTTGCATTCCTTCTACAGTAACGGCTACAGTAACACTTTAAATTCACCAATCTCACCCTTATTCAAATTTTTCTAAACTCATTGTTCTCTGCATTCTTCTTACATCAAATCTCCTTACAAAATATTTAACCTTTCGTTTCTTTTTTCTTTATTCTACAATGGCCGCTTCCTCTTCTCATGCTAATGCTCAAGACAAAGGTAAAGGTCACGCAATAGCGCCGCCAGCTCCACCAGCCCTTCGTATTCTAAACCAAGTCAATGATGAAGTCATTGACGATCCTCAACTGCAAATTAATGATACTAGAATCTTAATCCCCTTCACAGTAGGCGCAGATACCCATTGTTTTCTTGGACCAATTGAATCCCTAGAGAGGGCAAACAAAAAACTTTCTTTCTTCCCTAGTGCCGAAGGGGAAGATATGTTGATTAACCAAGCTTTCAACATCTCCCACTTCATTAATCAAAAACCTTTCAGGAATAATCCCAAAATTAATCCTCGTGGATTCGACTTCACAGCCTAGTACCAACGCCTTGAACCCACGAAAAGTGCTGACTGGGGGGCTTTAGGAATACAAGAACTGCTAAGGCTTTCCCATTTCTCACTTACAACACTCCCTTGGATGATTGGGGCTGTGACGTGTTTTTGGAATCGAACAACTAACAGCTTTCACCTCCCTTGTAGAATGGTCAGAATGTCCCTTTTAGACGTAGCTGATATCACAGGGCTCCCAATAAATTCTCCAGACTGTACTCCTAAGGAAAGTCAAGTGGACTAATCAATTTGATTCCTCAAGTCCTACTCAACTCCTAAGGAAAGACTAGCTTTAGAGGGATCCAAATCAACTAGCGAATTCCAATTATCAATCAACAATGGAGTTTGATAACTCAAGTGTCACCAATTACTCAACCAAAGCCAAAAGGAGAGAAATCTAAATATTGAAAGCATCAATCACATAAATTAAAGAAAGCACCTATAAATCTGAAATGCCTCAAATTGCATTAAATAATGAAATCAAATCTAACATGGAGTTCATAAACCAAATTGAGAAAATAAACAAACTAAAGTAATAGAATAAATAAAAGTAGAAGAGAAATCAAATTAAAGGAACATTGAACCTAGAATGGAGAAGAAGTAAACCTAACCTAAGAGAAATCCTAAATCCTAAAACCTAGAAAGAGGAGAGAGCCTCTCTCTCTAGAAACTACATCTAAAACCTAAAATTATGAATAATTAATGAATCTCTCTTCATTCCTCCACTCTGTAGCCTCTAATTTGTATTTTCTGGGTCAAGAACTGGGTCAAAAACAGCCCAGAAAGTGCTCGGGGCGAATTCTAATACGCTTATTTTCTGCAGAATGATGCGTGTGTGTCATTTAGTTGTATGGCCACTATAGCAAATTATATATCATTTCGAAGCTCCGGATGTTAGCTTTTCAATGCAACTAAAACCGCCTCATTTGGACCTCTATAGATCAATTTATGACCGTTTGAGTGCGAAGAGGTCAGGGCTGACAGCTTTGCAGTTCCTTCAATTTCTTGTATTCCTTCCACTTTTGCACGCTTCCTTTCCATCCTCTAAGACATTCCTGCCCTATAATCTCTGAAAACACTTAACACACATATCATGGCATCGAATGGTAATAAGAGAGGATTAAAATTAGCTAAATTAAGACCAAAAAAACATGTTTTCAATCATAGCACAAAATCAGGAAGGAAAATGTAAATGCAAATCATATGAATAAGTGAGCAGAGAGTTAATAAAAACCACTTAAATTAGCACAAGATAAACCATAAAATAGTAGTTTATCATCTATCATTGGTGGATGAACCACCATTCACATTTGACATTTCATCAGCCATGTGAACGATCTTTCCACTTCGTAATCGCATACACTAAATGACACCGCAAAATGTTTATTTGACACACTTCGAAGTTTTAAAACTGTCCCACCAGGCGTACCAATTTGTTTTGTCAATTTTTAGCAAATCGATGGTGGTTCGATATCTAGTGGTCTGGGAGCGAAACCTACTCCTCTTTGCAGGTACCAGTTTTCTAAAAGTGCATTAAAGTGTCTTCGATTAGACAAGAATTGGGAATAAAAATAAATTAAAATTTATAATTCAAGAAAAGGAAAGAAAAGTAAAGCTTTCGAAAAGGGAAAATGCTTAAAACAGAAAAGTTTGCATTGAAATTAAAGAAAATAGTAAAGTGCCTTTGACCGGGTCGAAGGGCTTTGACATGAAAATTTAAAGTGCAGGAATATAAATCAGACAGTGAAGGTAAAAAGAATTGAAAGATAAATTTACTTGAAAAAATAAAGTTTACAGAAAGATAAATTGAAAGAGTAAAAATATGGAAGGAACCCTACAGAAAAGTAACTCGATCGCAGACTCAGGAATTCTCTAGGATATGAGTGTGCTTGAGTATTTTTTCTTAGTTAAAGTTCCAACCTTAATTCCCTAAAACTTTCTAGTATTTATAATTTGCTTTTGGTAACTGACAATTAATTATAATTAATTACAAATTTACAACTTTGAATGCTTTCTTCTTGGTAACCATTCCCGCCTAGACGTTTTCCATGATTTTCTCGCGCGATAGAAGCCACTAACTTCTCCACTTCCATAATTACTCGAATCACTTATTCGAATAACTTATCTCAATTATCTAACTCGAGTACCTTGTTCGATTTGACTTTCTCAACTTATCGAAAGGTCCTGAAATCGAAACCGTGTCGAGAACCTCCATCTAACGCTTGTGCGTGTGTCTTTTCGAAAATTGCTTATGTTTTCGACCGCTTTACCGATTCGAACAATTCACCTTCATCGAAAATATTTTCCCGATCAACAGGTATGTAAACTAGATAAGGTCATTTATGGTCTAAAACAAGCTCCTCGAGCTTGGTTCCGAAAACTTAAATCTACTTTGCTTACTCTTGGTTTTTCTAATACAAAAATTGATACCTCTCTTTTTGTTAGAACAAATTCTGCCTTTACTATTTACTTATTAGCCTATCTTGATGACATAGTCATCGTAGGAAGCAACAATAGTGAAACAGAAAGTGTCATTGCTAAAATGAATTCAATCTTCTCTCTTAAAGACTTGGTCAATTACGTTATTTTCTTGGTCTAGAATTTCACTTTACAAAAAATAGATCTTTTCATATTTCTCGAGCAAGATGTGTTTGTGATCTATTGAAAAAGGCTTGGATGGAAATAACAAATTTTGTCCCTACTCCAATATTTTGAGAACTCTACATTGTATAGATTAGTAGTAAGAGGTCTTCAATATGCCACTCTCACACATCCTGAGATAGTCTATGCTGTCAACTGGGTTAGTCAGTTTATGCATAATTCTCTCCAACCGTTAAAAGAATCCTCCGGTTCTTAGCAAGTAAGATAACTCATGGTCTCCAGTTTTTTTAGAATTATGATTATAAAGTTTTTGCCTTTGCAGATGCTAACTGGGCAACAAACTTGGATGATAGAAGATCCATGAGTGGTTATTGCATCTACCTAGGACCAAATCCAATATTTTAGAGTAGCCAAAAGCAGCAGGCAGTCAGTAGATCTTCAACAGAAGCAGAGTATCGATGCCTAGCAGAGGCAGTAGCTGAGATTATCTGGGTGCAAAAATTGCTTAGGGCTCAGAGTTACAAGTCCAACATCTCTAGTTGTGTATTATGATAATCTTGGAGTTGTGCTGTTATCTGAGAATCCAGTCTTACATAGTCGCAACAAATATTTTGCGATAGACTTATATTATATTAGAGATAGAATTAACAAAGGTTTGGTTAAAATAGTGCACATACCTTCTCATTCTCAGGTTGCAGATGTACTCACCAAGCCCTTATTCGTCACTACATTTGAAGAGTTAGCTCACAAAGTCAGGGTTTCACAGGCTCCAACCCTTAGTTTGAGGGCGAGTGTAGAGAGTAATGACTTAGGAGAAGTCACCTAAGTACTTCAAATAGGAGTAAATCCCTATAATAGTCCCTGAGATTCAGTGGATTACTCAATTTGGTCTTTGAGGTTTCAATTTCACCATAATAGTCCTCCAGACTCAGTTCCGGGCACCATAATGGTCCCTAGGTCAATTATGATGCTGACTCAGCTGACGGAGTGCTGATGTGGGACTCCTTTGCCACCCTGGAAGTTCTCAAAATGATGCTGTTTTGGTTTGGCACCCATTCTTGGGAAAAACGATGCCGTTTAGGTGTAAAAGTTGCATCAAAATAAGCCTGATCAAACAGAGGAACTCTTTCGTCTTCTACACTTTCACTCTCGTTCTTATTCTTCTTCTTTTTTCCTTCTTCGATGGAAAACTATTAGAGGTCAGTTTCTTGGGATTCTTTGTGTCACGTGACGACAGTGACGTTGACGGAGTGCGTATGATCATCTTCTCCTCACTTGGAAGCTAGGTCATGCGGCATTATCGAGTGAATGAAGGTAAGCTTCATTTTTTTTAAAGGTGATTATTTGGTACAATGGTGGTGTTATTAATATCGTTGATGCAGAAGATTGTTAGCATTTCTTTAGTTGCTAGGGTTTCATACATTTTTTGGTGGATTGGGGTTTACATTATTTTTTTTTCTAATAGGACAGGGACAGGATAAAATTACATAAAGTGAATATGTACTTTAAAATTTACATAAAGTAAAATCTGAATAGTTGAAAATAGAAATTGCGGTAGATACATGTAATAATCAAGGTTATATTTGATGCTACAAAAGAATAAAAGGTGTTGCACAAGAAATAGCATCCCTTCCATAAGCTCCATATTCAATGTACCTAAAAAAGATGCTTGCATGGATTGGAATGTTATTATATTGTTGTATCTTAAAAATTTGAGAAAATGATAAATAGGTCCCTGACCTTTTGCCCCACGGACATTTTTGTTCCTGACCATTGAAAAATACTTTTAAGTCTCTGACCTTCACAAAACTTGGACGGATCAGTCCCTAACGGAAGCATTTGGACGGATCAGTCCTTGACGGAGGCATTTGGACGGATCAGTCCTTGACGGAGGCATTTGGACGGAAGGACTGATCCGCCCAAGTTTTGTGAAGGTCAGGGACTTAAAAGTATTTTTCAATGGTCAGGGACAAAAATGTCCGCGGGACAAAAGGTCAGGGACCTATTTGTCCTTTTCTCTAATAATTTTTATCAAATTTTTGCATTCTAAAGTTATGTTTCTATAATTTTTTGTAGATGAATGAGTTACTCAATATTATGAAAATTTCAATAAAAATAAAGAAGGAATGTTGGTATATGCATTGACATAAAGCACTGCTGGTGGATCCTTCCTGGTAGAGGCTTGGAAAATGGTTTAAAGAAATTAAGTAGTGACAAGGAACTAATAAAGATAATCATTTGTGATAAGAAGAATGGAGGAGTGGTTGATGTGTACTATGAGCATAGTATTTCGATTCCAAAGGTATTAGTAGGCAAGGAGTTAGTGGTGTATTTGGATGATGATGATGATGATGGTAAAAGTGCTGCATCTCTTACAATTGGAACTCATGGAAAAGTGCTGCATCTCTTACAAAAGGAGTTAGTGTTGTTTTTTTCCTTCATAGGTTGCTGTCCCTACAAGACCTTTAAATTTGGCATAAAGAAAGAAGTCTTCTCCGCTAGCATCATCTATCCCAGTCAATTCAATGCGGGGTGCTAGTTCAAGAACAACAGCAAAGATGGCAAACTACATAAAATTTGTACCAACTCCAAAATTCAAGGCTCCAAAGAAAAAAACTGAAGACTTTAGATCATTATATATATATATGATCTAAAGTCTTCAGTATATATATATAAATATATATACCTTTATTTTTTGTGAAAAACTCAGACAGTGTTTGATTAAAGATATTCAATCTTTAGTGTTATTTTTTAGTCTAAAGATGTTCAATCTTTAGTGTTATTTTTTAGTCTATGGCTATGACTGTGGGTAAACATTATACCACATAACTCTTTTTGCATTATGTTTCGTATCTTGTACATTGATGATTATATAATTATGACTCCTTATGGTGATTTATTATTTCCATTCTTTATACTTATTACTTGAATCAAGCATCATTCATAATCTGATGCAATTCCAGGATCAATACTTTGCATATATTTCATTATAACAACTTCAGATTTTTTTATTCATATATTTCATTCATTACATAAACTAACAACAAAAGAACATTATTATAACAACTTTAGATTTTTGCATTCATATATTTCATTCATTAAATACATAAACTAACAAGAAAGTGCATTCAAATTTTACAGAATATTACAACAAAGAATCATTTTTTACTCCTAACATCATCTTCTAACTTTGCTAATCTCCAGGCAAAGTTTAGCTTCAGTTCATCATTTTGACTAATAAGTTCTGGTTTTTCGGCACCTTCATCTTGCCTAGTGTCTACCCACACAAACCACCCACACCACCTCTTCCCATTTCTCTGAAACAAACAAAAAATTTAAATATGCTACAGAAAAAAATAGAAGAACTAACAACTTAACACAACACTAACAAATTAACTCACATTATAACTAGGACAACCAAAAAAAAGTTTGTTTAGATTCAAATCTGTCCCAGACATCGCAAAACCGGATGGCAGCCACAGCCACACCATTCCGGCACGCGCGTTGTGTTCCCACGGTTAGTAGTCTTCGTACAGTACCCATTCGAAGGTAACTTTATCAAACTGCCTGAAGCAATGCTCCCACTTTCCATAATAGTTTATTAATGTCTAATAAGTGCAGATGATCAAAGAATTTCAATTAAGAAGAAGAAAAAGAAAAAGAAGAAAAGGAACTCAATCTGAACATTGAGAATAAATTAGGGTTTTATAATGGGAAAGGGACCAAATTGGGTCCAATTACAATCTTTCCAAGTCATCTAGCTATTGGAAACCTCCAGGGTGGCAAAGGAGTGCCACATCAACACTTCGTCAGCTGAGTCAGCACCGGAATCGATCCAGAGACCACTATGGTGTCCGGAGCTGAGTCTGGAAGACTACTATGTTGAAATTGGAACCTTAGGGACCAAATTGAGTAATCCGCTGAATCTCAGGGACTATTATAGGGATTTACTCCTTCAAATAGTGTGAGTCCAAGTTAGAATAGAGTAGTAAGTCTGTAATAGAAACTTATCACACACACAATTCTATTTTTCTCCGAGACTCTTGAGTGAAAAGTATTTTCTGGTTTACTGCATCATTCTGCATAATTGGTTTCTCTTTGTAACACCCTACCATACAGAGACTTATGCTTAAGTCATAATTCAGAGATGGCAAGGTATTACGACCTCTAAAACAAAAATTTAGTACGTATAGTAGTATGAATGATTGATTATAACTAGGAGCCTTGTAAAAAAAAGGGGTAAACAAAAACCGCAACTCGAAAGCGCAACACTCCGATCACTAACACAACGAGCAAAGGATAAGCTAACGCAAGATCATATGTATACAAAGAGTGCCAAAAACAGGAATATCAAGACTCAAAATCCGGTTGCGAAGATACCGGTCCGAGCATAGTAATATATACATATGATAAAATAAGGAAAACCCCAAGGAAAACCCAAAGGGACACAAATACCGAAAACCTAATCTCCAAAATCCCCTCTAGAAGGAGTCATCACAGTTTGTATTATTTAATGGAGATAAAAGTATCTAAACAAGATATATAAATCAAGATAGAGTCCCGAGAACAAGAATCTTCGCTAATCCAGAAGTCCCCAGCATGCCTCAACGAGAAGCCTCGCGTCCTGCATCTGAAAACCACAAAATCCGCATGGGTGAGAACCAGAGGTCCCCAGTACGGTAACAGCTTCCACATATATAATACATAATAATAGAGGAAAGCCGAAGGCAATCCTAGAACTTCCTCCAGATAATATCAAAGCTTATAAACAAGCTAAACCGTAAGTGGCAACTGACTAAAGATTCTTCAGTCTAACTAATACTTCCCTTTCCAATTCCTTCAGACCTCCCAACCACCAGCAGGAGTATAATATAGCAAACACAGTTATATCAGACAAGAGATTTACAAATAGGAACAGATAAGGCATTTAGGCAATTAGCAAGTAATATGCAGTCAAATAGGCAATCTCAAACAATTCATGTAATATGCTTATGATGCATGCCTGTCCCTAGTGGCTGATGATATCATCTGTCGGTTATAGAGCCAACCCGACAAGTCCTGGTAGCTAGCCATTGGACTGTCCCTCTGTCGTGCATCCCCAACTCGAGTTATACTCATCATAAACTTGATCATAATCATGATCCATATCCATCACCCTCACTGGTGAATATTTATCCATCACCATCACTGGTGAATATTTATGGGGGCGAGCTCATCCGGGCCTTTCACAGTGCCCGGCCACACTTACGACATAGGGTCAAAAGAGCTTCGAGTCTCAACCTGGAGCACATGGTGGCTAGCCATTGCTACTACCCAGGGAAACCCTCATCTCCAATGGTAGAAGTGCAAACCTTCACAATTCAATCAACATCATATATGCATTTATACTTGGCCATAAACATGGCTCCGCCGTAACACGGCAATAATCTAGCCATCCGGCTCACGGTTAAATCCATAACCAGCCAATTCATTAACAATTACGGCCCTTCGGCCCATGGCACAACAAGCACTTCCACCGCCATTCTCCGCATCTCACATAATCATCTTTGATCATCAATGATCATTCATTTTTCCCTTGCTTCACTCGCAAGTTACCACATTCACTAGCCCTTTTTCTCATGCTAGGCATATCATAATGATTTAAGACATAAGTGGTGAGATCGGAGGCTTAGAAGTATGAAATTTGGCTTTTAAAACTCAAAAATCAACTTTGGGATGAAAACAGGTCCACGCGTACGCGCACGCGTGGATGGCGCTTTCTCGAAGAACGGCGCGTACGCACCAAGTGCGCCTACGCGCGAGGGGTCATTCTGCTAAAAATTTTCTAAGTTAAAAGCTGCAGAATTTACAGATTCAAACCCCAATCTTCCGACGGACATAACTTCCTCATTTTAAATCGTTTTTCACCCGTTCTTCGAACGGCATGGACATCCCGGATCCAATTTCATTTCTAAACAGATTTGGCACAAATCAGAGATCCGTAGTCCAAGTTATGTCCCGTCAAAGTATGCCCAAAAACCATGTTTTCATACAAAACCACAAGGTGCCATTTTCAAAACAAGCCACTTTCAACTCTTTTCAAAATCAATCAAACATGCCAATTTCAACCCTTCTCTTTGAAATCATTCAAAATGTACCAAAATCAACAACAAGCCATCCTCAACTCACACATTGACACTTTACCAAGGTTTCCAAAACCACATCCAACCATTTTAACACTTCTCAATCAAATGGCTAAAGGACAAACACAATATCATGTCATACATCCTTCCTCATCCCAATTTCCAATAATACCATTTCCAATTAACCATCATTATACATAATCAATATCATACTCACCATCAACATGGTACCACCCATCAATTCAACCTCAATCATCCATCAAGCATATATCACAACATGCATTTCTCATATTTCACACAATCAAGGCATCAATATTCATAATCACATATATGAACACATCATATATTTCAACCATTCAACAACACCAACAATTCAATGCCTATCTTAGGGCCTCTAGCCTAAGTATTTCCTACCACATTACATATTAGATACGGGAAACCAAAACCATACCTTAGCCGATTCCCCAAGCTCAACCGGAGCACTTCCAAACCACTTGTCCACAAGCTCTCAAGGTATCAACACCTCCAAGAACAGATTTTATCACACAAAACCCTCTTCCAAGCTTTCCAAAATCACCAATCAAGCTCCAATATTCACATATACACAACCTAAGCCACAATCATCATACCCATACACAACATCTCAATACCCAAACATCATAGAACAACAAATTATACTAGGGTTGAGAATCTTACCACACCCAAGGTCCAAGGAGACAAGATTAACCTTCTCCTTCAAGAGAGTTGGGTCCTATAACATCAAAGAACCCAAAATCTCAACATTTTTGCTCATGAAACTCGAAATCAAGGGCTGGAATTTCGAACAGTAAAATGTGGATTACCTCAAGATTGATTGTATGGGTTTTGTAGATCTCTCCGCGGTGAACGCGTGGCCGCAAACGGAGCGGCAATCGGAGCTCTAGATCAAAAGTTATGGTGGTTTGAAGATCAAGTGAGAGAAGGAAGTTGAGAGAGTGTTCTTCCCCCTTCCATCTCAATTTTCAGCGTGTTTTGGTGTTGTGTGAGGAGAGAGAGTGCTGAAAACTAGGGTTTTGGTTTAGTTATGTTGGGCCAAGGGCCCACTTTGGGTCCGGTTGGTCCGGTTTGGCCCATTCGGTCCAATCTTGGTCCGATTTCTATAAAATTGGTACCGAAATTCTCGTCTCAATTTCCTCTATCACATTTAGCTATAAAAATAACATTTTTGGCTTTCTAGAATAAATTCTCATTTATGGGTTAATTAACCATTAATTAACCGGGTCTTACATTCTACCCACCTAATTGGGAATTTTGCCCACAAAATTCAAATTCAATTACCTGAGAATAAGTGCGGATAATCCGTTCGTATCTCCGACTCAAGTTCCCAAGTGTGTTCTTCAACACCGCCTCGACTCCAAGCCACTTTGACTAATGAAACCTCTTTTCCACGCAATCGTTTGATACTAGTATCGTCAATTCTAACTGGAGCCACTGGAAGCGTCAAATCTTCTCTTAACTGAACTGATTCAGGTTCTAACACATGGCTAGCATCAGGAGTGTACTTCCGAAGCTGTGACACGTGAAACACATCGTGCAGGTTCGAAAGATGAAGTGGTAGAGCCATCCGATACGCCACCGGCCCAATCCTCTCCAGGATCTGAAATGGACCAATGTATCGAGGATTCAACTTCTTTGCTTTAATCGCTCTACCTACTCCTGTGGTCGGAGTAACCTTCAGGAAAACATGATCTCCTTCCTCAAATTCCAAGGGCTTCCGCCTCTGATCGGCGTAACTCTTTTGGCGACTCTGCGCCGTAAGCATCCTGTCTCGGATTTTCTTGACTTGTTCAGTGGTTTCAGCTATCATTTCTGGCCCCAACAAGCCTTTCTCTCCAGCTTCATACCAACATAGTGGAGATTGACATTTCCTCCCATACAATGCCTCATACGGAGCCATTCCGATGCTCGCATGGTAACTATTATTGTATGCAAACTCCACTAACGGCATATACCGATCCCAACTCGTCGGTTGGTCCAAAACACAAGCTCTCAACATATCCTCTAGTGTTTGGATCGTCCTCTCAGATTGACCATCTGTTTGAGGATGGTAAGCTGTACTCAAGCTTAATCGGGTTCCAAAAGCTTTCTGAAATGCACCCCAGAACCTCGAAGTGAAACGAGGATCTCTATCAGAGATTATAGTAGCAGGTACACCATGGAGTCTCACAATCTCCTTTATGTATAACCGAGCTAGCTCCTCAAGGGTGTAAGTCATCCGAATGGGCAAAAAGTGAGCTGACTTCGTCAGTCGGTCCACAATCACCCAGATAGCATCAAAACCAGTCCTAATCCTTGGCAATCCCGACACAAAGTCCATTGCAATACTTTCCCACTTCCATTGCGGAACCTCTAAAGGTTGCAACATCCCGGAAGGTCTTTGATGTTCAATCTTTACCTTTTGACAAGTTAAGCACTTTGAAACATATTTCGCCACATCATTCTTCATACCCGGCCACCAAAACATCACCTTTAAATCATGGTACATCTTAGTACTTCCCGGGTGAATGGAGAATCCACTTTTGTGTGCCTCCCTTAAGATATCTTGTCTCAAAGTACCAACATCCGGCACAATGATCCTACCCTTGAATCTCCATAACCCATCTTTTTCTTCCGACACTCTCCACTGTTTTCCTTGCTCGATAGCCGGTAACAACTTCCATAATGCTTCATCATTTTCATGAGCCTTTAGGAGTTTGGACTTAAAGTCACTTGAGATTTCTAATCGGCTCAAACACAAGTTTCCAGATACTTCTCGAGCACCAATTTTTAGACTCTCGAATCCCTTGAGCAACTTCTCCTCTTGAAGCATCATCCAAGACGCATATAACGACTTCCGACTTAACGCATCCGCCACTATATTCGCCTTTCCAGGATGGTAATTTAACTCAAAGTCATAGTCTTTCAACAATTCCATCTACCTCCTTTGCCTCATATTAAGCTCTTTCTGATCAAAGAGGTATTTCAAGCTCTTGTGATCGGAGAAGACTTGGAACTTAACCCCATAGAGATAATGCCTCCACACCTTCAAGGCAAACACAACCGCAGCGAGTTCCAAATCGTGCGTAGGATAACTAACTTCGTGAGGTCTCAACTGTCGTGAGGCATACGCCACCACATTATGATGCTGCATCAACACGCACCCTAGGCCCTTTAACGATGCATCACAGTACACCTCAAAAGGCTCGTTCGGCTCAGGTAACACTAACACAGGTGCAGTGGTCAACTTTTTCTTCAATGTCTGAAAGCTCTCCTCGCACCCAGGAGTCCAAACAAACGGAGTGTCTTTGCGAGTTAACTTTGTCAACGGCAAAGCTAATTGCGAAAAGCCTTTGATGAACCTTCGGTAATAGCCAGCTAAACCCAGAAAACTCCTTATCTCAGTTACTGTGGTTGGTTGCTTCCATTCCATTACAGCCTCCACCTTAGTTGGATCTACGGCTATTCCCCTCTTACTCACCACGTGACCCAAAAACTTTACCTCATCCTTCCAAAACTCACACTTAGACAATTTCGCATAGAGTTTCTTCTCCTTTAAAATTTGCAACACGGTCCGCAAGTGTTCCGCATGCTCTTCTTTGGTCTTGGAGTAAATTAGTATGTCGTCAATGAAGACAACAACGAATTTATCCAGAAACGGACGGAACACTCTATTCATGTAATCCATAAACACCGCAGGAGCGTTCGTCAACCCAAAAGACATTACAGTATACTCATAATGACCATAACGAGTCCTGAAAGCAGTCTTAGGGATATCCTCACCCCTCACCCTTATCTGGTGATAACCGGATCGCAAATCGATCTTGGAGAAAACCCCAGCTCCTTGTAATTGATCCATGAGATCATCAATCCTCGGCAATGGGTATTTATTCTTTATGGTGACCTTGTTCAGCTGCCTGTAATCCACACAGAGCCGCATACTTCCATCTTTCTTCTTTACCAGTAATACTGGAGCACCCCACGGGGAAACACTTGGTCGGATAAAGTTCTTACCCAACAATTCCTCTAACTGAGACTTTAGCTCGGCCATCTCTAACGGTGACATCCTATAAGGAGCACTTGAGATTGGTCCCGCCCCAGGCACCAACTCAATAGCAAACTCGACCTCTCGGTTAGGTGGAAATTCCTCAATATCATCGGGAAACACTTCCGGAAACTCACACACTACCGGAATCTGATCCAACTTTTGATCATCACCTGAAACACCAGCGGTTAACAACAGGATACCCTGACATTCGATTCCAGAACAGTTCACCATCATCGAATTCAAGTAATAATTATTCACCACGACCGGCCCTTCTGTATCTTCCGGCATAAAGTACACCGACTTTGTAGAACAATCAAGCAGGACATGGTTCTCAGATAACCAGTCCAATCCCAAGATAAGATCAAGACCGATCATCGGTAAGCAGATTAAATTATGGACAAAATCACGCTGCTTGAACCTGAACGAAACTTTCGGGCATCCTAGCCTAGTTACCATGGCTTCATGGGTAGCATTATGTACCTTTAGGTCATAACCTAAGGTTACGATCTTCAATCCTAACTCATGGGCTTTCTCAAATGCAATAAATGAATGCGATGCTCCCGAATCAAATAAAGCATTTAAAGTTTGACCAGCCATTTCACAGTTACCTCGAATGAGTGTCTCAGATCCTTCTGCACCCACAGCTGAGGTGGTGAACACCCGACCAGTCTGTTGTGCTTTCCCAGCACCTTGCTTTTGCTTCTCTGGACAACTTGCGGCTTTATGCCCCGCCTTTCCACAATTGTAGCACAAACCCCATCCGGCCTTGCATGGTACTCCCGGATGGTGACTCCCACACCTAGTACAAGCTTGATCATTCTGAGGCTGCTTCCCAAACCTTTTCCCTTGGGAGTAGTTGTTGTTGGGCCTCCTAAAAGAACCTCCCCTCTTAAAAGACAGACCTCTAGGTGCAAAGCTCTTCCCTCGGTTCTGTGGAAATGATCCTTTGTGACTTCCTTTCTCAGTGGCTGCCCTCTTCACACACTCTTCAGCAACCCTACACTTGTTCACCAATTCGGAGAAAGTCCTAATCTCCATTGGCCCCACCGAACCGAAAATATCACTCCGGAGTCCTCCCTCGTACTTAACACACTTCCATTCCTCATATTCCACCGGAGTCCCTTGACACATACGAGAGAATCTGAACAGCTCCTCAAACTTGTCAGTATACTCAGATACGAACATAGTACCCTGCTTCAGCTGCAACAATTCAAGCTCCTTGGCCGTCCTAGCAGAAGTCGGAAAGTACTTCTTATAGAACTCCTCTTGGAAGACATCCCAGGTGATATAATCATCACCGTGCTGCAGAAGACGACGGATACCTTGCCACCAATGCGACGCTTCACCTGTGAGCATATAGGTAGCGAACTCGACACGCTGTCCTTCAGGTACCACTTGTGCTTGCAGTGCTCGCTCTATAGCCTGAAACCATGTATCGGCCTCAGTCGGGCTAGTAGTTCCCTTGAACTTAGGTGGATTAACCTTCAAAAAGTTTGCCAGTGTCATCGGGCCCTGAACTCCACCTCCGTCATTACCATGGTTGTTCATCTGTTGACCAAGAGCCTCAGCAGTGGCTTGCATAGCAGCAGCCATATTCTCCAACGCAATCATAAAGTTCACCGGGTCATTAGAGTTAGTCTCCGGCGCACGAGCATTAGTACGACCTCTCCCACGGCCTCTACCGCGTCCACGAGGCGCCATCTGGTTCCTATACACACCAAACAATCGATATTAAGTTGATCAGTCTCAATATCGGAAGTTTAGTACTTTAAAGTCCCAAATGCATGCTCATGAACGTTTATGCCAACTATATCAAGTAGATATACTAACAGCACATAACACACATACAGAGAATGCACAGAAGCATAGTCAGTCCATTCCTCAGGCTCTACAGGAACGAACTGCTCTGATACCATAATGTAACACCCTACCATACAGAGACTTATGCTTAAGTCATAATTCAGAGATGGCAAGGTATTACGACCTCTAAAACAAAAATTTAGTACGTATAGTAGTATGAATGATTGATTATAACTAGGAGCCTTGTAAAAAAAAAGGGGTAAACAAAAACCGCAACTCGAAAGCGCAACACTCCGATCACTAACACAACGAGCAAAGGATAAGCTAACGCAAGATCATATGTATACAAAGAGTGCCAAAAACAGGAATATCAAGACTCAAAATCCGGTTGCGAAGATACCGGTCCGAGCATAGTAATATATACATATGATAAAATAAGGAAAACCCCAAGGAAAACCCAAAGGGACACAAATACCGAAAACCTAATCTCCAAAATCCCCTCTAGAAGGAGTCATCACAGTTTGTATTATTTAATGGAGATAAAAGTATCTAAACAAGATATATAAATCAAGATAGAGTCCCGAGAACAAGAATCTTCGCTAATCCAGAAGTCCCCAGCATGCCTCAACGAGAAGCCTCGCGTCCTGCATCTGAAAACCACAAAATCCGCATGGGTGAGAACCAGAGGTCCCCAGTACGGTAACAGCTTCCACATATATAATACATAATAATAGAGGAAAGCCGAAGGCAATCCTAGAACTTCCTCCAGATAATATCAAAGCTTATAAACAAGCTAAACCGTAAGTGGCAACTGACTAAAGATTCTTCAGTCTAACTAATACTTCCCTTTCCAATTCCTTCAGACCTCCCAACCACCAGCAGGAGTATAATATAGCAAACACAGTTATATCAGACAAGAGATTTACAAATAGGAACAGATAAGGCATTTAGGCAATTAGCAAGTAATATGCAGTCAAATAGGCAATCTCAAACAATTCATGTAATATGCTTATGATGCATGCCTGTCCCTAGTGGCTGATGATATCATCTGTCGGTTATAGAGCCAACCCGACAAGTCCTGGTAGCTAGCCATTGGACTGTCCCTCTGTCGTGCATCCCCAACTCGAGTTATACTCATCATAAACTTGATCATAATCATGATCCATATCCATCACCCTCACTGGTGAATATTTATCCATCACCATCACTGGTGAATATTTATGGGGGCGAGCTCATCCGGGCCTTTCACAGTGCCCGGCCACACTTACAACATAGGGTCAAAAGAGCTTCGAGTCTCAACCTGGAGCACATGGTGGCTAGCCATTGCTACTACCCAGGGAAACCCTCATCTCCAATGGTAGAAGTGCAAACCTTCACAATTCAATCAACATCATATATGCATTTATACTTGGCCATAAACATGGCTCCGCCGTAACACGGCAATAATCTAGCCATCCGGCTCACGGTTAAATCCATAACCAGCCAATTCATTAACAATTACGGCCCTTCGGCCCATGGCACAACAAGCACTTCCACCGCCATTCTCCGCATCTCACATAATCATCTTTGATCATCAATGATCATTCATTTTTCCCTTGCTTCACTCGCAAGTTACCACATTCACTAGCCCTTTTTCTCATGCTAGGCATATCATAATGATTTAAGACATAAGTGGTGAGATCGGAGGCTTAGAAGTATGAAATTTGGCTTTTAAAACTCAAAAATCAACTTTGGGATGAAAATAGGTCCACGCGTACGCGCACGCGTGGATGGCGCTTTCTCGAAGAACGGCGCGTACGCACCAAGTGCGCCTACGCGCGAGGGGTCATTCTGCTAAAAATTTTCTAAGTTAAAAGCTGCAGAATTTACAGATTCAAACCCCAATCTTCCGACGGACATAACTTCCTCATTTTAAATCGTTTTTCACCCGTTCTTCGAACGGCATGGACATCCCGGATCCAATTTCATTTCTAAACAGATTTGACACAAATCAGAGATCCGTAGTCCAAGTTATGTCCCGTCAAAGTATGCCCAAAAACCATGTTTTCATACAAAACCACAAGGTGCCATTTTCAAAACAAGCCACTTTCAACTCTTTTCAAAATCAATCAAACATGCCAATTTCAACCCTTCTCTTTGAAATCATTCAAAATGTACCAAAATCAACAACAAGCCATCCTCAACTCACACATTGACACTTTACCAAGGTTTCCAAAACCACATCCAACCATTTTAACACTTCTCAATCAAATGGCTAAAGGACAAACACAATATCATGTCATACATCCTTCCTCATCCCAATTTCTAATAATACCATTTCCAATTAACCATCATTATACATAATCAATATCATACTCACCATCAACATGGTACCACCCATCAATTCAACCTCAATCATCCATCAAGCATATATCACAACATGCATTTCTCATATTTCACACAATCAAGGCATCAATATTCATAATCACATATATGAACACATCATATATTTCAACCATTCAACAACACCAATAATTCAATGCCTATCTTAGGGCCTCTAGCCTAAGTATTTCCTACCACATTACATATTAGATACGGGAAACCAAAACCATATCTTAGCCGATTCCCCAAGCTCAACCGGAGCACTTCCAAACCACTTGTCCACAAGCTCTCAAGGTATCAACACCTCCAAGAACAGATTTTATCACACAAAACCCTCTTCCAAGCTTTCCAAAATCACCAATCAAGCTCCAATATTCACATATACACAACCTAAGCCACAATCATCATACCCATACACAACATCTCAATACCCAAACATCATAGAACAACAAATTATACTAGGGTTGAGAATCTTACCACACCCAAGATCCAAGGAGACAAGATTAACCTTCTCCTTCAAGAGAGTTGGGTCCTATAACATCAAAGAACCCAAAATCTCAACATTTTTGCTCATGAAACTCGAAATCAAGGGCTGGAATTTCGAACAGTAAAATGTGGATTACCTCAAGATTGATTGTATGGGTTTTGTAGAGCTCTCCGCGGTGAACGCGTGGCCGCAAACGGAGCGGCAATCGGAGCTCTAGATCAAAAGTTATGGTGGTTTGAAGATCAAGTGAGAGAAGGAAGTTGAGAGAGTGTTCTTCCCCCTTCCATCTCAATTTTCAGCGTGTTTTGGTGTTGTGTGAGGAGAGAGAGTGCTGAAAACTAGGGTTTTGGTTTAGTTATGTTGGGCCAAGGGCCCACTTTGGGTCCGGTTGGTCCGGTTTGGCCCATTCGGTCCAATCTTGGTCCGATTTCTATAAAATTGGTACCGAAATTCTCGTCTCAATTTCCTCTATCACATTTAGCTATAAAAATAACATTTTTGGCTTTTTAGAATAAATTCTCATTTATGGGTTAATTAACCATTAATTAACCGGGTCTTACACTCTTAATATCCATACTTCAATTTTGGATTAAATTCACAAAATACAAGAAAAAATATTAATCTTTTAACCTTTCTCTTTAATTAATTAGCTACATGCCTACATACTGTGCAATTCAATTTTAATGTTATTTTGTAAAAGAATAATTTGAAGTGTAATTATTATAGTTATTGGCTAATAAGTTACTATATGTATAAGACAAAAATTAAGTCTATATTGCTAATTACTCGATCAATCTAAGTTGATTTCGAATCATTATATTTTGATATATAGGCTTTCACTTACGAGAAAAGCACTGAGTACCATCGGATTTACCGTCTAATTTAGCGTCTCGAGTTACCGTTGATTTTACCGACGGATTTAGGGAGGGTTTTGTTGTGAAATTCGTTATGTCAAATTGTTACCGGCAGGTTTACTTAACCGACGGTAAATTTATGGGTAATATTTGGAGGAAAAAGGTACAGAATAGGCACAAACATTTTTGTCAGAGTTACCGATGGTAACACAATTAGTTAAACATTGCGTTTTGGTGACACGCAGTGGGTTACCGTCGGATTTATCTAACGATGAATCTGACAGTAATCAGGTCTAAAATTGAGAGCACGAACCCTCTCCCCTTCATTTTGAAAACCCTCTCTCTCTCAAACCCTCTTCTCCATTTCTCTCTCTACCCAGCCCAGCCCCCTTCGCTGCCGCTCCAGCATCGCCACTGCTCCAGATTTAGGTACATTCTCACTCTCTCTCCATTACATCTATTTTAAAATTAGAAATAGAATTTCTTTAATTGTTAGTGTGTTAGCTATTAGTTTGTTATTCTATTAGTGTTAGAAATTTAATTAGTGAGGGTTGTGGTTGTTGAATGATTATGAGTTAGTTGAAGTGTCATACATTTTTTTTAGGAATCAGTATGTTTGAGAATGTTGGTTCAGGATTCATACTTGGTTTGTATGTTTGTGTGTGTTAATAGTTATATTAGAATTCAGAACATATAATGCTTAATTATAATTTATGATTTAGGGTCATATTAATTTTTTATCATGTTAATTTAGGATTTGTGTCTTGGTTATCATATACTAATTTAGGATTTATTCTTACTTGTTTGATTATTACTTGTGTTTTGTTTTTACTTATTTTTGTTAGATTGGAAAATCATGGGCTATGAGAAAATTTTTTATTTAATTTTTGACGTAAATTCTATTGGTTTATTGGTTTGTTTGGTGGGTTTGTTTGAATAAGTTAGAGTTTAGGACTTTATTCAACCCTTGTATGTTGGTTTGGATGGAACCCTTGAAGGGTGGAAAAATCTGAATTTTAGGGGAGACTCTGTTGAAACTTTTATAAGATTTTGAGTAAAATTAAAAAATTAAAATTATGTTTTCGAAAGTCTTAGAATTATGTTTAGGGTTGATAGATATTTGTGTTAATTGCGACATGAATTGGTTCCTCCTTAGAATTCTTATTTTAAGTGTTTTGGGTTATTTGTTATAATTATTTATTATTCGTACCTTTTCTCATATTTGTTATAATTACTTGTTATTTCTTGAGTTTCTTCTTATATTATTATTTATTGGTGTTTGTTATGTTATTAATACATTTACTGTATTGAGTGTATTAATATGTTTAGAGTTAGGTCTTTTCACTGCTAGATTTGCACCAAACCTCAATGCTTGCACACAGGAGATCTCCGACGTCATTAAATTGATGTACGACCACCCATGGTCGACCTACATGCAGATCCCGACTGAGACCAAAGTTCGATGGTTTCAAACGTGGACGGTAAGAACCCAATAATGTTAAATTAATTAACTGTATTTGAACTGTGTTTTATTCCGACTAACTAATATTGGTGAATCACTTTGTGCAATTGAACTTCATATGGGATGAGGGAGCATAATCTCATGATCAGGAAGATCTACGCCTATCGGGCAGCTAAACGTTTTCAGCAAATGATGATGAGCAACATTCGTAAGGAGCGCGACCACCTAACGTTGTGGATCCGTCCAGCCATCAAGAAGGAACTAGAGGCCTATTTTACTCATGATGAGGGGGTTCAAACGTCGCCATCTAACGAATGTCGCTTACAGGGCTTCGCCCATGTCGTCGAAGTAAACAAGTGGGTTGGTGACCTTCATAAAGACGAAGAGCAAACTGGTAAGAATTTTGTCATTGTTTAATGTTTTAGTAGTTACTTGAATTAGTTGTTTAATTTGTTCATTTATTTTTTTGGTTGATATATTAATTTGTAGTCTGAGTCATTGGATCGTGAGGTGACCTGGCAGAGACCCTCAAGTATACCCATATTTTGAAGGCCAACAAGGAGAGATTTGTTGGTGAGAGATCAACGGCTCATTTGTGAATTTAACTAGTCCTAAGTTTCAAATTTATTTGGTTTAAAGTCAATTATTTAACTATTATCCTAATCACAATGTGTGTGACACAAGAGGATTACACGCAGAGGTTGGAGGCCACAACCCAACAATCTCAGCCACCTAGTGGGAATGACGAAGCCAGCTCCAAGACCTTAGTGGTAGATCCTGATAGGATTTGGCGCAAGACCGCCTCTGAACCCCACAAGAATTGCCGCTTCGAGTTGGAGTTGTTCTTCACCAGTGACCTCTCCTCCATGTTAGTGGCTTTTTATGCCTCTACCTCTACCACTAGGCCTGCCGATCCCTAGGAAGTTGTCAACTTGAGGGATGAGGTGCAGAAGCTAACACAGGAGCTTCACCACCAGCAAGCAGAGCAGGCTGAGCAGAGGTACAACGACCTTCTTGCATACGTGGCAGGAGTCATTGCCATCAGTTCGGACTTGACTTGACAGAGAAATTGGAGCAGCTCAATCAGTTGCGGGAGCAGATGGAGGAGTACAATTAGTAGATGCGTGTTGGAGCCAGCAGAAACGCTGTTGGTGGGGCACCGATGTCAACACCTACTCTGTCACCTCAAAAGGGGGATCACGACAATGACGATTACCGGGATCTATAGGGGTTTTATTTTTTTGTTTGTCTACTTTATTGTATTATACTTCTGTGACATTTTATTGTATTCAGATCATTTATTTTTAATAAAACAATTTGTTAATTTCTGCTAATTTTAGATTTTTGCTAACAATTTTGTTAACAAGAGATTTAATTTGATTAGTAATTATGGCTTAACTGTGCCAAAATAAATAAATAAATAAAAATATTACTGTAGGATTATTCGACGGTAACTTGGCTCCTAAACACGTGAAATGATACCAAAGTTACTGTCAGGTAATCATCAATTCGGTCTCGACAAATCCATTAAAAAAAACCGACGAAAAATCTGTCGGTAATTAACGTTAAACAAAAAAATCTGCCAGTAAACAATTTTTGGCGACGTTTATACCGTCAACTCCAGGACAACGGTAAGTCTGATAGTAACTTTATTATTAGCGGATATATTTGGTAAATTCAAAAATAAATCCGACGGTATTCATCGTTTTTCTTGTAATAATCATAAGAATTAAACTATTATTAATTATTAAAACAAAGAGAAAAGAGAGGAGTTGAGGTGAGAAATGTTGTGCTATAATTGTCTTGTTCATTAACATTATGGATATTAGCAATATATATACATGTTGTCCTATAATATATTTTGGGGATAAGTATTGTTTTGGTCCCTAACGTTGAGGGTCAGAATCGAAACCGTCCCTGGTGTAATTTTTTATTTAAAATCGTCCTTAATGTTGCATTTTATTTTAAAATCGTTCTTTCTAATAAATTTTTTTTAAATGACAAAAATACCCTTTCTTCTTGTTCTTCTTCGTCTTCCAGGAGAAGAAATTTTCTTGTTCTTCTTCTTCCAGAAGAACAAATTCTTCTTCCATTAACAAATTAAAAATACAGATTCAACAAAAAAAAAGAAGCAGAGAGGCAGAAGAAGAAGCAGAGAGGCAGTCACAAAAGAAGCAGCGCCGGCGGGATCCCCCTCCCGATGACGACGCGACGGCGGTGAACAACCCTCAGTCACAGAAGAAGTAGAATTTCAAGCAGAAGCAGATCCTTCCTCTTCTCTTCTCCCCCGTCGCAGCGCAGCCCCTCTCCTTTCTTCTTTCTTTCGGCGACGGCGACGGCAGCTCCAAGCTTCGTCGGCGCCGTCCCCCTTCCCCCCTTCCCCTTCCCCCTCTTCTTTTCCCCTTCCCCCTTTCCCCTCTCCCTCTCCCTCTTCTCCCCCCTTCGCATTTCCTTCCCCTCCCTCCCCCAAAACGCGTTTCCAATTCCCTTCCCCTCTCCCCTTTTAATTTTATAATTTTTTTAATTAAAGTAGGAGTAAGGGTATTTTAGAAATAAGGTTAAAAATTTTATTAAAAAGGACGATTTAAATATGAAAAAAAAAACGTTAAGGATGATTATAAATCAAGAATTATATTGGGGACGGATTCGATTCTGACCCTCAATGTTAGGGACCAAAACAATACTTATCCCTATATTTTGTATAACTCAACAAAATCAAATGAAATCTTCTAAATTTTTAGAAAATGATTCATATGCTAACAGAATAGTAAGCCGTCAAACTAACTAATTCTAAAAGAATGTATGGTGTAGAAGAAGACACAACAGAGTAATAAAAGAATTAGGCATTGTTTAATTTGCTGTAAATGGGCTTATGTTTATCTGTATTGTTCTCAATTTGAGTTGATTTTTGTCCTTATTCTGATATTAGTCATATGTTTATTTTTTTACTTGGCCCAATATCCAATAGCCTTTTATTATTGAAATAAGGCGTTTAAGAATATTTTAAATTTTTTTAATAAAAAAAATTTAAAATTAGAAAAAATAAATTGAAAATAAATTTATTGGATCAACAAATTACTACATATATAAAGCGAAATTCAAACTCTCAATATTTAATTAAACAAACGAGTGAACTAACTACTTAACTAACCTAAGTTGGTTGGATTAATTTAAAGGCAAATAAAAATAAACTAACAATTCATTTAGTTTGCCCGAATCTCTCTTTCTTCTCTTTTTGGTACGGCGAATAACTCTCTTCTCTTTTTGGTACGGCGAATAACTCTTTTATTGATAGCCTTGCCTGTAACTGATTATGTTTTTTTTTTTTTTTTTTTTTGATGAATGTAACTGATTAATTGTAAAATAGATTTTATTTTGCAAGTTTGGGCAAAATATCAAGCCCAATGCAAGTTTGGACTTCCAATTTTAATATTTGATTCCGATGAAAAGAACACATATATTTAATAATTTAATATCTAATCTCAATACAAAAAAATAAATAAATAAATAAATAAATAAATAAAGTATCGTTTTTGTCCCCAACGTTTGGAGTAAGTCCTATTTGTGTCCCTAACGTTTAAATCGTCCTATTTGTATCCCTAACGTTTATAAAAGTGATTCAATGTTATCCTACTATCAATTATACTAACAAATCAGATTATATTTTTCAATTATTCTCACTTAGATGTATTCATTCTCAACTAGGTTTCACTTTGATATGTTCAATTTTAATATTATACCCATTATTTATGTTTAGATTCAATTATGTCCCTAGAAAAGTGAAATATGTAAATGTTGTAGAAATTAGTTTTAGTTTTTGATGAACTATTTTTCGGAGTGAATCATCGATTCTTTCTTAGACATTTGTATTCTAACTTCAACAAAAGATTTTTAAAACTCAAATTAAAGCGTTCATAATGTGTAATTAACGACAGGATAACATTGAATCAATTTTACAAACGTTAAGAATACAAATAAGACGATTTAAACGTTAGAGACACAAATAGGATTTACCCCAAACGTTGAGAACAAAAATGATACTTTACTCAAAAAAAAATCTAATCTGCCAATTCTTTTTAATATTCAACACAAACAGATGGTAATTTTATTGGCAAATACTCTTTTTAGTATTTACTTCTCTAATCCTTACCGCGCAGTCCATTACAACTTAAAAATATAAACTGCCTTCAATCAAATATCACATATTCACATAGAACGGTGTTTTTGTACATTTTCCAATTTTATGATATTTGTACTAATAATTGTGTATTAGTTGTCCAAACATGAAAGTAAAGTAATAATATATATCTCATAATGACAAATATTTGTATTTTTCTCATAAGAACTAAGCAGTTATACACTAGATTCACATACCAGCCACAAGAAAGGCACAAACTACAACACAAGAAGGAAGAAATAATACATAAGGGGAAGTTGTAAGATAGGTTAAGGCTTAAGGGCACTTGGTCTTGTTACCATGGGTGGTCATGTCAGTGTAGCAAGAACCACATAGTTCCCTGTTACCAGCAGTACCAGGAGGGACACACTTGCACCTCACACAGCATGTCCCACAAGCCCTGTTGCACAAATTCGGTCTTGAGTGCAAACTGCACCTTTCTTTGCATAGTCCACCACAATCTGCCAACCAAACAATATTCACTTATTCAATTCATTCAACATCATACATATGCTACTAGTACACTACTAGTACCAACCAACCATTATTTTATGACAAAATGTCCCTACATATATGTCGTCAAAGGTTAACTTTTAGCTCACTTAGTGTCTAAATCATATTGTCTAATTTATTAAAAAATTTAAAAATTAATACTTAATTTAAAAAATATAAAATTAAATCATTTTTAAATATTTAATATTCACCTTAAAAAATAATTTCGACAAATTCAACACGTAATTAAAATGTACCACGATATTTGCCAAACTTTTTAACTTAGACCCGCAATATAGATTAAGAAAGTTATCAAGTATACCAGTGTTTCAATAATTTTTAATCGTAGACCTTAATTATATATATTATATATTTTTTATAATTAAAATCAACAATTAAAAATAATTGAAATACCAGTATATCAATACATTTAAAAATTTTTCTACAGATTAACGTCATGTTACTTGAATCCAAAATATCTAGGCTTCAAGGTTTTGCAAAGATTTTTCTTATTTACATGTATTTTGTATTGTATTGTAAGACTTATAATCTTTTAGCAACGATTTTTTTTGTTTTACATCTATTTTGTGTTGTAAAGCAAGACCTATAAGGCGCTATAATCATGAATATGGAACCCAATACGATAGAGAGAGCACATGATGAATATACTAATTTTAAACTTTTGTTTTTATATATATCTTTATCTTAATATTTATTAACAATAACATATAAATAATTTTTAATTAAATAAAGTATTTTAAATTATTTATTAATAATAAATACTATATGTTATTTCTATACTTATTTTAGTAATATAGGCTCTTCGATATATTCAGACAAATTTTTATCTTTTATTGAAACAGAAAAGTTTTCTGAAAGTCGAACTGACAAACTGATAAAACTAAAAAGTTCAAACTAAAAATTTAACAAAAATAACTAAAATTAAATCGAATATAAAATATTTATATATAAAATATGTATTTTTTGAAAAAATAATTTTATTTTATATTTTATCTTAAATTAATTAACTATTAAAAAAATAGATCAATTAATTAATTTTTTGACTAATTTTTTTTATTTCATTGCTGGCCGATTTTTCCCTAAATCAGACCAATTCGGTGGACGATTTTCATCCACCCTAATCAAACTAATCGGTTCGGTTCAATTTTCAAAAAATGCAAAATAAAACCAAAAACAGTGTGGGACGAATGTCAATTTAGTGTCTTAACCGAAATTTATATAATATGTGAATACTTCAACTCAATAAAATGCTCATACTTCATAATTTATAAGGTTATGATTTTTCTTTTTCAGCTTATTTTAAGTCATCATGCTAAAAAATACAAAAAAAAAAAAAAGCGATTATGTAATGTTACGGATTTAGTGTTTAGTGTTCCAAGTCAAAATTTAATTATAATGTTGTAAAAAAATATCTAATTATTATGTTATATTTGATTTAAGGTGAATTATATGGTAAAGATGTAAATTTATAGATTTTTTTTATGAGATTAAATAGTCTTTGAAAAAACTAAGACTCATATTTTGAACAACAATAATATAATAAAAAATAATTATAAAATAATTTGTACTCTCTATACATTTTTAATCTGTATAGTAGAATATCTCTTGATTTAATTCTTTTGATTATTATTTTATTAGAAAAATATGTTAAAAATAACATGTCTAAATATATTGTAACTAATTTGTGTTTATATGACATTAAATAACTAAATATTTTCAAAAAATAAATTTCAATATGTTTTAAAAATCTAATAGAGTAACCGCAAATTAAATATACTTTTCAATTAGACACCAAAAAAAATTATAGTTTTCAATTTTCCCCGTTATCCAAAAAAAATATGAAGTCGTAAAAATGGACTAGACTATTTGTCTAAATTTAGACGCAAATTTTGGGTAAAAAATCATTGTTGTACAAATGATTAGTATAAAAGTTAATTATGACATTTAATTTGTGTAGCATTCTCATATTTTATACTGTGGTGCTTACCTATATCTTGCATTAGCCTTCTGTTGCTGTCTCTCACAATAAGCTGAACAAAATAAATTTCAGCGCCAAAAGCATTTAATCAGCACTATATATATAACACTACATAGCTTTAAAGTAAATAATAAAATAATAACAAGAGTTTATTTGAAGACACATTAAATTTAAATGGACACAAGATAAAGAATAAAGTGCATACTGGCTTGTCCGCGGGCAGGCTCAGTTGTTCATCATCTTCATCTTCTATCTTCACATCAGATGAAACCTAAAGTAAAATAATAAAAAAAACACTAAGCAGCGAGCTTCAAGTGGGTGGATATATATAAAAAGACCAAGTTAAGGAGTGTATATTATGTTACTTTAGAAAGGCAGAGAAGCAATAACACTCCGAGAAGCAGAACAACGCGTGATAATGCCATAGTGTATTATTATTATTATTATTATTATTGTATTTTAGGAAACTGATTTGAAATGGAGTGAGTCTATCTGATTCTGTGATTCCTCGCTTCTACACACACCCACTAGTAGCGTTTATATAGCCACAAAAACAAGACCGCCATAAGTATAACTCGCAACTCGCAAACTCAAATCTTCCAACTTCTAAATTACCGTATCACCCCTCCATATTTTTCTCACATCTGATTTATAAGCCTCTTGTCTATATCTTCTTAGTTCTTACACATACTTCAATATCACTCACTAATTAACACAGTATAAAATATATGTACTAAATTAAAAAATTAATTATTTTATTGTGATTAATTTAATTATTGTATTATAATATATTTAATTATTTTTTAATAATTATATATATATATATATACGAAACATCTTTTGTTTTGCTAGTACCTAGAGGTAGTAAATAGGTCAAAATCTGTCGGGTCGGCTTGCATAACCCGCCAAAAAAGGCGGGTTAAGTTAAAAATTTGAGACCGCCAAACTTAAAAGGTTCGTCTAATCTGCACTACCTAATCTGTGGATTTCGGCGAATTTTGGCCGGACAGACTTTTTTGCTGGACCAGATGTTTTTTTTTTTGTTATTAGAATAATTTTTTTATAAATTTTTATGATATTATTGATCTATAAAAGAATGAAGATGATAATTGAAGATATTCTAAGGTATATTTGGATTATATTTTATGTTTGATTGATTTTAAATTTAAAAATGTTTAATTATATATTTTAAACAATATTTTTTTTACTTTAGACAATATTAATTTTATATTTTGTTTTAAAAAAGTTAATTTCTAATTATGTTGATTTTATATTTTGTTTTAAGACTACTTCATTAGACTAGACGAGGTGAGACGAGACAAACTTTTCTATTTGCTACCCCTACTAGTACCACAATACAAACACCTTTTATACATTTTTGAGGCAAGTGTAGGAATAACTATAGGTAAAATATGTGAAAATTTAAGCTGTATTTTAGTTCTACTCGATAGTTTAAGTCTTTTAAACCAAATTTTATTAACATTTTAAATCTTATAATCTGACTTTATCTACACTTAAACATAATATTTTAGTCCTTCATATTCCATAATATCACATATTATTTTTGTATGATTAGCAAATTGATTTTTTACTTTTGATGACTCTAAGTATTTGTGTAAAAGATAGAAATTTAAATTCAAATCTTTACTATTTATAAAAATTCATATTATATATTATAGGTACAGATCAATCAGATAAGATTAATCTCGCAATTGGATTTGATTTTATTCATACAGATTAATTTTTAATTAATTTGTTTATACCATAAATAAAATATGTAAAGAAAATAAAAATTGATAAATATACTATAAATTATTTATATCTGTAAATAAAATAATTAGTTATTTATTTAAAAAAATTTGATTAGAACAGGTTAAATATCTATAAATACGAATTGTGTGTCAACTTTAGTCAAATAACATTCTAAATAAATTTTTTATTATATTTCTTCTTTACAAAAATACAATATAAAAAAATATTATACTATTTTTAAAATATTTAGACAAAATTCAAGTTAAAATTATTAAATAATAATTTAAAAATATATAAAAAATATGTTCAGATTAATAAAATAATTTGTATTATTATATAAGTTTATAGATAAAAATAAGCTAGAAAAAAAAAGTTTAAAACTTAGAATGATTTCCAAAGTTTTCCTTTTCAAGTAGTTAATTTAATTTATTTGCTAGGCAAGACCTTGGCCTAAAGAAAAATATTAATGTGATTAGGGAGTAGTAATTTTGAAGGATGGGATGAGGTCAAATTAGTCCAAGTTGAAGTAGCAGCAAATCCAAGGAGTTGTTTTGTTGTTAAGGCATTGATTGGAGACAGCTGGGTGAAAGCTGTAAACACTACTAACAATGCATGCTGTGCTCCATTCCCATTCCCATTCCCATCATCCTTATCTCCATCACTTGCTTCTTGCTTCTCTCTCTCTGACACACCTTCAGAAATCATAATTTCAATTTTCATGGGGTCAAGTACTTTTCCGTACTAGGCCATGCACCAAAACGTGCAACAAAAGCAAATCTCGCTTATATTGCACTTCTCTCTTCTTCCACATATTTTTCTAATACAAAATCATATTTATATATATTTAAAGGGGTAAGTATTGTTTTGGTCCCTAACGTTGAGGGCGAGAATCGAAATCGTTCCTCGTCTAATTTTCGATTTAGAATCGTCCTTAACGTTTTTTTCGTATTAAAATCGTCCTTTTTAATAAAAAATTTTTCTAAATGACAAAACTATCCTTCTTTTATAAATTGTTATTTTAAATAAAAAAATATAAAATAAAAAAAAGAAAGAAAAGACAGGAGAAGGAGGGGAGAAAGGGAAAGGACGCAGGGGGTAGGGGGAAGGAAAAGGGGAAAGGGAAAGGGGGAGGAGGGGGACAGCGCCGACGCTCCTCACCGCTGCTCTTCTGCCGCTGCTCCTCACCGTTGTGTTCTCGCGTTCGCTCCGTCGTGCATGGCAGTGAGCTTTCTGCAGGAACGCGAGGTATCCGACCTCTGCCTTGGAAAACCACCGTTGAGGTCCCTCTCTGCTTCCTCCAATATCGCACACGCCTTGACTGCTCTCAACAACTCCGAAGACAACATCAGTGTCTGGACCTGCGACCATTGCAGCAAGAAGGAAGAAGAAGGAGAAGTAGAAGGAGGAGAGTGTTGTAGATGCGTTGGCAAAGTGTGCATGGTTGATGTTGTTTGCTTCCTTTCCAGGGAAGACAACCTCTTGTCTCCCTCTCAAGCTCTCAAAGCTTCTCTTTCTGTTATTCTCACTCAACCTTTCTCTCTGTTTCTACTTGAAATGTTAGACCCTAAGAAGCACGGACACACCAAATTACTGCCGTGTCCACGTGTCGGACACGCGGTGGACACGCGGTGGACACGTGTCCGACACACCTGAGCACGTGTCGCAAAAAAAAAATTTTTTTTTTACTCGGACACGCCATGACACGGCACTGGACACACGAGGACATGGCACTGGACACACGAGGACCCGGCATTGGACACGATTGGCATGTAAAAATTGCAGAAATTTTTTTTAAAAAAAAATTACCTTTAACCCAAAAAAATCTTGGACCCCATAAGCACAAGGAGTCTCTCACACATTTTAAATAACTCATAAAAAAACAACCCTCATTTTTTACACGACCCTTCACCTTCAGAGCATAGCAAAAGTCACCCTCCTCCACGCACCGTCCTCTGCACGCAAGTTCTCTGCGCGCCGGTCCTCTGCACGCAAGTCCTCTGCAGGCCGGTCCTCTGTGCATTGCTCCTCCGGCGATGCTCCTCTGCGAGTCGCTCCACTGCACGCCGCTCCTTCTACCTCTGTGCGCTCATCTCCCTATGTTCTCATCTTCTTTGCTTCGTGCTTTTCTCCTCTCTGCTTTGCTCCTCTTCACCGGTGGCACTCTTTTGCCACAATAGTTGTTGCAAATCGTTGCTTGCAGCAACTTAGCAACTTAGGGGTTGAGGTAATTTCTTTTGAACTTTTATTTTATCGTTAGAATGTTAGCTCACTAAGTCTATACTCCATAGTTACTAGTTACTACAAATAGTTACTTGTTATCTGCATTATTGATTTTTTTTATTAAATTATTTAGGAATGATGAGTTCTCTTGGGGTTACTGGAACTGAAAAAAATGAGGACTCTGCGGATAAGCCTTTATGAAAATTTGTTGTGAAAAAAAATAAGGTTGAAGGGGGAGGTAATTTTGAGTTTGAATGCAAGTATTGTGAAGTTGTATTTAGAGGCTCTTACACTAGGGTGAGAGCACATCTCTTGAAAATTCCAGGAAAGGGAATAAGGGTCTGTCAAAAAATCACTGCAGTGAAGCTTCAAGAATTGAGAAAATTAGATAATGAAGCTACATTGTTGAGTGAAAGTGCAAAGCCCAAATCTATTCCTCTTCCACCCTCTAATGATGAAGGTAGTTCGAAAAAGAGAAAGGGTCCAGGAACAATAGATCACTCATTCAATATGAAAGATAGAGATACTTTAGATTTAGAAATTGCTAGAATGTTTTACTCTTCTGGATTACCATTTCATCTAGCAAGGAACCCTCACTTTATCAAAGCTTTCTCTTTTGCTTCTAACAAAAATCTAGATGGTTATATTCCCCCGGGCTATAACAAGTTAAGGACAACTTTGCTTGAGAGAGAAAGGGAGCATGTGGAAAGGATGTTGGAGCCAATAAAAAATTCATGGAGTCAAAAAGGAGTAAGCATTGTAAGTGATGGGTGGAGTGATCCGCAAAGAAGGCCTCTTCTTAATTTTATGGCTGTGACTGAAAGTGGACCTATGTTTTTGAAAGCCATAGATTGTTCGGATGAGATCAAAGACAAAGATTTTATTGCAAGCAAAATGAGAGAAGTGATTATGGAAGTTGGTGTCTCAAATGTTGTGCAAATTGTGACGGACAATGCACCTGTGTGTAAGGCTGCTGGATTATTGATTGAGGCTGAGTTTCCTACTATATATTGGACTCCTTGTGTTGTCCATACACTTAATCTTGCCTTGAAGAATATTTGTGCAGCCAAGAACACCGAGAGGAATAATATTGTTTATCAAGAATGTTGTTGGATTACACAAGTTGCTGAAGATGCTATTTTCATTAAAAATTTCATTGTGAATCATCATATGAGGTTATCGATTTTTAATGAATTTGTATCATTGAAACTACTTAATATTGCTCCTACACGATTTGCCTCTACCATTGTGATGCTCAAGAGGTTCAAATTAATAAAGTTTAGACTCAAAGAGATGGTGATTAGTGAGAAGTGGTCCTCCTACAAGGAAGATGATGTGGGAAAGGCTGAATTTGTTAAAGAGAAGATTTTGAGTGATAATTGGTGGCAAAAGGTGGATTACATCCTTTCTTTTACTGATCCTATTTATGATGTTTTAAGAAGCACTGATACGGATACTCCTAGTCTCCATTTAGTGTATGAAATGTGGGATTCAATGATTGAAAAGGTGAAAAAGGTTATATATCACTATGAGAAAAAGGATGAAAGTGAGGAATCAACATTTTTCAATGTTGTGAACTCAATATTAATTGAGCGTTGGACAAAAAGTAGTACACCTCTTCATTGTTTTGCACATTCCTTGAATCCAAGGTAATATTGAAACTTTTTTACAATTTTTTTCGTTTAAATAGATTTGCTTAAACCATGTATAATTTTATTCCTTAAAAATTATATAGGTATTATAGTCATCAATGGCTAAGACAAGACTCTAGACGTGTTCCTCCTCATCAAGATGTGAAACTTACTAATGAGAGAGTGAAGTGCTTGAAAAGATATTTCCCTGATGCTGAAGATAGGAGAAAAGTGAACTTAGAGTTTGCTAATTTTTCAGGTGGTAGAGAGGGGTTTGATGATTGTGACTCTTTGAATGATAGAGGTGTGCTAGATGCAAAATCTTGGTGGCTAGTTCATGGTATTCATGCTCCAACTCTTCAAAAGATTGCTCTCAAACTACTTGGGCAACCATCTTCATCTTCTTGTTGTGAGAGAAATTGGAGCACTTACTCTTTTATTCATTCTCTCAAAAGAAATAAGATAAAACCCAAACGAGCTGAGAATTTAGTGTTTGTGCATACCAATCTTCGTCTCATGTCAAGGAAAACTCCCCAATACAAGAAAGGAGAAACAATGATGTGGGATATTGCGGGAGATGATTTTTCACCAATTGATGAAGATAATGGGGTCCTAGAAATTGCTAGTCTTTCTCTTGATGAACCGGAGTTGGAAGCTGTTCTTTTTGTCAATGAAGAAAATGAAGTTACTTTTTAGATGATCACTGTAATTAGCTTTTTTTGGATATATCATTAGAATTGATGCCCCATATTTTTTTGGAAAGGGTATGAAAATAGGAAGTAGTGAAGTTCAAAAGATAGTTAAAGAATACTCCATGTGTTTTTTTTTTTTTTGAGGGGTTAGGAAGTGATTATAAGTTCAATTGTAAATTTTGACTTCATATTATATATATGATATATATTATGACTTTTGATTTTTTTTCTTAAAATTTAATATATATATGCCGTGTCCGTGTCCGGTAAAATTTTAATTTTGGTGTGTCTCCGTGTCCGTGTCCGTGTCGTATCCCGTGTCCGTGTCCGTGTCTGTGCTTCTTAGGTTAGACCTCATATTTTTCTTCAATTTTTTGAATCTAAAATTTTAACTCATAATAGATAAAGTGAATTTAGATTTTAATTACTGAGACTTGTTTATTGAAAGCAATTAATCTGATTCTCCAAGGAGCACAGATTATAGCAACAACAAGAAAGAGTGGGGTGGGGGAAAGGAAACGCGTTTTGGGGGTTGGAGGGAGGGGGAGCCGAAAGGAAACGTGAAGGGGGAGGGGAGGGAGAGGGGAAAGGGGAAAGGAAGAGGGGGAAGGGGGGAGGGGGACGGCGCCGGTTAAGCTTGGAGGGGGACCCCGCCGGCGCTGCTTCTTCCTTTGTGACTGTCTCTGCTTCTTCTTCTGCTTGAGCTTCTGCTTCTTCTTCTGTTACTGCCTCTGCTTCTATTTCTGTGACTGCTTCAGTTTCTGATTTTGATTTGTTTTTTTTTATTTTATTGTTATTGTGTGTTGATTTGATTGTTGAGTTGAATTTCTGATTGTTTGATTTGTTAAAATGTTGTTTTTTTTGGTGGTGGTGGAGGCAAAAGTGGTGGTGGTGATGAAAATAAAGGTGCTCATAGTAGTGGAGGGCATTTTTGTCTAAAAAAATTAAAAGGATGATTTTAATACGAAAAAAAGTTAAGTACGATTCTAAATCGAAAATTAGATGAGGGATGGTTTCGATTCTCACCCTCAACGTTAGGTACCAAAACAATACTTACCCCTATATTTTAACTTTTATGATAAAGAAAATATAGAGAGATATGATATAACAAACATTTTACATATAAAAGGCTCATTCTTAAAGACTCTTTGCTAAGTATGAACTATGGAGTGCTGCATATTTTGTTAATTCGTTAAATTTAAACTCTTCATTTATTATATTTTATTTGAATAGTCTAAATTTAAAAAAGTAATCTGTTAATCAGGTTAACTATTTTTTTTTATAAATTTTAGATTTTTTTATAAGTTTCAGATATTGGGCTGAAGTTTAAAATAAAAAAAATAATATATAAATATTAAAAACAACATATCTGTACAACAAAAAATAATTACTGAAATTTAGAATTAAAATAAATAATACATGAAAAATAAATTGAAAATTCATGTACTAAATTCAGAAAAAAAGATATATTAGAATCTTAAAAAAATAATATAAAATATATATTATGTATATAATATTAAAATTTAAATAAATTTTATTTTGTGTAAAACAAAATTATAATATTACACAATAATAAAAAATTGTGTTATATAAATTTAATTAATATATATATATATATATATATATATATATATATATATAATTTTATTTTGTATGAAACAAAATTATAACATTAAATATGAAGTAAATGATAAAAAATTTTATATTATATAAATTTAATTTACGAAACATATATAGAACGTAAGAAGCAAACAAACATATAATAATTTTATTTTGTGCGAAACAAAAATTCATATAAAACATATTTATATAATTTTTTTATTAACAATTTTTTTATTAAAATATGTTACTTTACTATATTTAAAATATATTATTTGAAATAATTATATTATTTTAGTTAATATATATTATTTAAAAAAATATTTAAAATTTATTATTTTGTATTAAAAATATAATTAAAAATATATTATTAGTTTTTCTTAAAATAACTTTTTTGTTCAAATACTATGACAAAAAAGTTTTTACGTAACTGCGACTATTCAATAAATATTATATAAGTTAATAAAAGAAAGAAGTACTTTTTTTTTTTTACCAAAAATAAGAAGACTCAAATCTGCGACCTTTTAGGTGAGTATGAAAAGACTATATACTATTTAAATTATAGCTTGTTGGCAAAGAAAGAAATACTCTTAAATCTTAATTATATATTTAATAGAATAATTATTTATTAGGCTCATTCTTATACAAATAAAAATTTCTCTTAGTTTTATATCTGTAATATTTTATATTAATTAGCTTTAAAGTTTAGTTATTTTTTGAATAAACTAATAAAAAAGTAATACAAATAATTATTTAAATATAATTGTATTTTAATTTTTCATTCTATTACATATACGTTGAGGATAATTTGAAATAAAAGATAATGGGCTTGTAACTGCCACGTATTTTGTGATTTGACTGCATCGTCATCTGATAATTATGGCGTCTTCTTGGAGATGGGTTCTTCTACAGAATCGATTTTGTATTTGGAGTTAGCCAACCTGAATAGCTACAGACAGGCTTCTTCTTCTATGGCAGCTATTTTTCGGACTTTGAAGGTCATTTATGACAGAAAAAAAGAGAGTGGATTCAACAGCATCAAAATCTGTGGTTAGGCAAAACGATAATAGAAGCACTACTAGCAAAAATTCGATCAAGTTTTCCTTACTATTTTTGTGGTGTAAAAGTCCTGCGTTAGAGGAGGGAATTAGTTTTTTTTCAGTGTTAATTTATTTATTCAACCCATAACAAAAAAAATAATAATAATAAATAAATTTAATTTACCTTGATAACTTTTGATAATAAATTAATTTTTAAAAAATATTACACTCTTTACTTTATTCGAAGTGCACTGCCTTTGGCCATAAAATTTTTACATTTTAACATACTACTACTTGTGCATTATAAAATGCTCACACTTCGCAGTGACTATAAAACTGATTTTGTTGCTATTATTTTAATTGACGAGAGAAATTGAAAGCTCTGTCTAATGCAAGTGACTTGTTAAGGGGAAAAACTTTTTATATGATTTATTGGGAAGTAAAATTTCAAAAAAGAATTTTTGATGATTTTAAAAAATGTGAGGCAATAGCATTTACCAGAGGCGAATTGCAAAAACTGATCAATTCGGAAGGGGTGAATTTGACCTAATTATAAAAAAAAGATAAATTTAATAATTTTGTTTTTTAATTTGAAAAAAGTAAATTTACTGATGACGAATTATCTTTTTTTTATGTTTTTTAAATTTTCAAACATTAAATTTATCGACAATAAATTATCTTTATTTTTTTAAATATCGATATTTCACCATTTTTCTTTTGGAAATCACCCAACCTAAAACTGGATACAAATTAAAAAGTGACTTGTTTTGAATACTAAAGTTCTGTACAAATTACAAAAAAATTGTATAATTATAACTCGACAAAAATATCAATCTAGTTGATATTTAATTTGGTAAAATTTTTACTCTTTAAAATTAGTTTATAAAAATTAATTTTTTAAAGTTGTAATATATATGATTGATAAATTAAATTAAAAATAATTTTTAATAAGTATAAACAACAATAAATATATTTAGTAAAATTATTTTTAAAATTTAAAATATTATAATAGACATTAATGTAAAGATTAAATTTAGATATTAATTAATGTATGAAGTTATATTAAATTTTTTTAATTTTGATAGATATAAATTAATTTTAAAAAGGATCGTTAACTTTTTAAAAACTGCAAACATAAGTATATAATTTTTTTTTATTTATCGAATATAAAACGAAATACTGATATTTTTAAATAATACAAATATTTCTTCTAAAAATTTTACCAATAAGTTATATGCTTGTTTGATAAGTCATGATAACTACTAGATCTAATTTGAACCAAAATAGTTCAAATATAACAAACTATAAAGAGCAATAATATATATGACAATGAGAGGAACACAAGAATGGGAATGGGCACCAATTCATCGCATAAAATATCCGATTGTGCTCTCATCGCTACAAGAGAGATTCCACCTTCTTCTACCTAAAAGGTGGCCCAAATGTTTTGCTTTATTTGTTTTGGAGTAATTAAAGGTGGTCCTCTTGAGTTGTTGTCCTTCAGAAATTTCCATCTTCCAGCTGGCACTCACATCAGCTTAAGTACATTGTACATCATATTATTGTTGCATGCAACAATTCATTTAATAAAATTTTGATCTGTAGTCATTAATCTATCGAATTAAAAGATTCGATAAAAAACAAACAAATGATAACATGGACTAACACAGTAACACTCACTACTATTTTCTTCTTTTTGAATTAATGATATTTCTATTTTTTTTAACAGTGAATAATATTATTAAATTTTATTAATAAAATATATATATTTTTTATAATTTTTATTAATATTCTATTTGTAATAAATATTCAAAGAATATAATAAATCTAAACTAATTAATAAGTTATTAAAATTTAAAAACAATTATTAATTTAATACAAAATTAAAACTAAAAAGTATTGAGTATAAAAAAGAGAATATTAAACAATAAAAATTATATAAGGTATAGATCTATATATACATCTATCTGTCAATCAATTTATCTATCTATCTATTTATCTAGGTTGGAAGTAAATTATGTCAGACTATAAGCTCAATTCATAAAAATTGATAATGTCTTCCGTTTGATACACTAATAATTGAGTTTATTTATAAAATTTAAATTTTATTTACAAAAAAAAATTATGAACTAATTCAAATAGTTCGATTTTGCTATACCTTCAAGCATTTTTATCAATCAAGTCTAACCAAATTATCCTAAACTCAACAAAATCACTCATACAATATGTACATGAATCATGCATTTATTCTTTTTCGTCCCGTTTATTCTTCTTCTTCACATGTTTTCTCCTCCTCTTATTTTTTTATTATTGTTGTTGCTGTTGCATTTTCTTTTTTATTTCTCCTCTTCCTCATGGTGTTATTATGCCATTTTTTATTTCTTCTTTTTCTTTGTATCATTTTTTTTCTTTTTCTTATTTTTATTATTCTTAAGAGGGTGAAATAAGAAGAATTATGAGAAGATGAAACAAGAAGAAAAAGATGAAAAAGAAAAAGAAGAAGATGATGACGATAAAGATAATGATGAAGAAGAGGAAGATGAAAAGTTTTGAATTACGCATAATTTATCATGAAGGTTTCCAAGAGAGTTGAGAAGGGAGTTAAATCAAGAAACAACTTTTAGACTTAGACTAAATAATTTATGCAGAATTCTGGTTTTAGGAGATTATTTGTGATTTTGTCTCCTGATTATACAGAACAAAAAATGCAAAAAACAGGAAAGGAGAAGAGTGACACCTCGATATATTCTGGTTTGGCCACGAAGTGCAATGTAACCTATGTCCAGTCTTCACCACAATAATGGAACAATTTTCACTATAATCAAGATAGATTACAATCACCAATTCCAAGAGACTCACACTTTTGTAAACTACCTAAGCTATCCCAAGTTTAATAAATCACCTAGGTGCTAACCCAACCTAATTAAGGGGAACTAAGTGCACTCTAACCCATCACACTTTCAAAATAAAAACACTCAAACAAAGGCCAAAGGACTTTTGTATACACTGCTCTCTTTGTCTTTTATATCTCTCAAAGTAAGCTTGAATCTATACAAAAGAAAAGTAAGAACACACTTAAAAATAAGAAAAATAATTGCTGTTTTTTATGGTCTTCAATATGCACGAAAATGATTGCCTTCTTTCTTGATGATTCATCAATATATAGAGCTTCATATCTCTTCTTTAATGTAAAATAATTTCTCTTTTGATCAAGCTAGCCGTTGCACTCTTTAATGCTCTAACTGTTAGCATTGAGGAGAGAATCTTTCCTTCTTTGTTCACCAATATCAAGTGTGCAACAACTATCCATTAAGAGGAAAAAACTTTTCTTATTCAATTTGCATTGTCACTATAATAAAAACGCTGAAAACCGTCGAAGTTATCGTCCGATTTAACGGCGTCTATTACCGGCGAATTTAGCGTTGGATTTTGCGTCGTATACAAGGCAATATGGATTTTCCGAAATATTTACCGTCGGATTTTACATTTCGATGCTAAATTCAGCGGTGATGATTGGAGCGAAATATGGATTTGTGGGCACCAACTTTAATGGTGATTTTACCGTCGGATTTTGTCGATGGCAAATCGCTTTAGTAAAATGCTGCGTTTGACCAATTTACCATCGGAGTAATCCGACGGTAAATCTGATGGTAACTGATGAGTCCATATTTTTCGATATATTTTAGCTTGATTTGGATGGATTCTAGCACATGAACTCACACTTAAGCACCAAAATAGCATACTTTTGTGTTTTGTCCCCAATTTGACCCTAAATGTGAAAACATACAATTTTGTGCTTGAAATGAGCAATTTAATTCCACTTTTATTGCATTTGATGCCATGACATATTTGCTGAGTGCTTTCAGACCTTAGAGGCAAGAATGGATAGCCAAAGATGGAAGAAAGCATGTACAAGGGAGAAAACATGAAGAAAACAAGGAAAAACACACACAGCGAAGTGTGTGTGCGTGCGCACAAGAAAGAATTTTCTGTGTGCATGCGCACTAGCACCTATGCGTACGCACAGGACCCAACACGTGATTTCATTAATGAAACACGTGTAGCGCATTTTCTGAGGCCTTTTGAGCCATTTTGGAAGGCTTGGATGCTGTTTTTGGATGCTATATGAAGGAAAATTCAACACATATGAAGACATTAGCTATTATTAGGTTGTAGTTTTAGTTTTTACAAGCTTTTCATAGTAAGTAGGAGTAGGAGTAGTGTAGAGTAGAAAACTCTCCTAGGGTTCATCAATTTCCATTGTAGCATTTTATAGCAAGCTTTGAACCTTGATTTTGCTTCTTTAATTGTAAGTACTCTCAATTTCCTCTTTAATTATAGCACTTTTACTCTCATTTCCTTTTGGTTCAAGTTACTTGTTCATAATTGCAATTTTGAGTTTCTTGAAGCTTTGATTAATAAATTTTATGTTTCATGCTTCATTTATGTTTGATTGCTTGTTTATGTTTGGTTTTGTTGATAGTTGGGTATAGTTTTCCATTTTATTTTGCAATTTTCTATGTTTTACTTTTATGTACACAAGGTATTTGTGAAAATGCCAATTATGGATTTTGAATAGATTTTCACACCTTGGCTTGGGATTTGAGTTCCTAGGATACTAGAGTCATAATGTCCGATATTTAGTGGTAATTCTTGGGTAGTTAGTTGACTCTTGTTTCCATTAACTCTAGCCTTTTATCAACTAGTTTGGTAAGTTGGTTAGGACTTATGGATTAAGGTCAATTATTGATGCCAGGGCATTTTGGCCAGTTTCACTGACCTTTTCTTTACTGTTTTTAGGATAGTTTCATGCATTTTCTTAGGAAATAAGCTAGTTTTGGGTAGATATTCACTTACACCTTGATTCAAGCATACATTGTGTATTTTACATGATTTCATGAGGATTTTGCATGAGTTTAGTGACAAATTGTATTCTGCATTACCCATGACTTGAACTAGAACTTTGATGCACTCTATTGCCTGATTTCAGGACCAAAGGAAGCGAGGAATGGGAGGTAACTTGCAAAGTTAATGAGAAAAGTGACTGCCAATGACGCTCTCGAAGCCATCATTACCCACGTTAAGAGTCACGTTAACTAAGTTAACGTGAACTCTAATGTGAAGAAGGGAATTTGAGCCAACGTTAGTGACACTTAACATTATCACTAACGTTGGCCAATGCTCACAAGTGGCCACGTTAGAGTCCACGTTAACTTAGTTAACGTGGCCTCTAACGTTAAAAGGGGGAAAGGAAGCAAACGTTAGTGACATTCAACATTGTCACTAACGTTGGCCTAAGTGCACAATGCCACGTTAACTCCCACATTAACTTGGTTAACGTGGAAGCTAACGTGAAGAGGCAAGAGTGGTCGACAACGTTAGTGACACCCAACATTGTCACTAATGTTGGAAGCAACCACACAACCCCAAGGAGCCACGTTAACTTCCACGTTAACTTAGTTAACGTGGAGGCTAACGTGAGAGAAGAAGGTGATGGCCAATGTTAGTGACACTCAACATTGTCACTAACGTTGGAAAGAGCCACACAAGCCACTATGAGCCACGTTAACTCCCACGTTAACTTAGTTAACGTGGAAGCTAACGTGGATGAGTGAATGATGAGCCAACGTTAGTGACACTCAACATTGTCACTAACGTTGGGGATGGCTAAGCATGGCCACGTTATAAGCCACGTTAACCTAGTTAACGTGGATTCTAACGTGAGACATGGGGGCACATTGGAATGTTAGTGACAATGTTGAATGTCACTAACGTTCTCGAAGGATGGCAAGCCCACGTTAAAGAGCCACGTTAACTAAGTTAACATGGGCTCTAACGTAGGAGCAATGGGGGCTTTTCAACGTTATTGGGAAAGTTAAGTCCCAATAACGTGTGCGAAGGACCTAGAGGCAACGTTGGTGGCAACGTTTGTGCCACTAACGTTGAGGTTAACGTGGCTTTTACTTAGGAACGTTAGTGAGAAAGTCGATTGTCACTAACGTTCTCGAACTCATATTTTCACTAAACGTTAACAACCCTAACGTCCTGAGCTAAAATCTCTGCCCACTTCACACTTTCTCTCTGCAAGTAAAGCCACGCCCAAATGAAGAAGAGAAATGCTTCAAACTCAAGATCCAAAGGCCCAAGACTTGAAGAGCCAACTAGAAGATGAGAAGAGTAGTATATATAGGAGTAGTTTTGAATTATTTTGGGGAGTCGCTGGGAGTTGGAAAATAGCATAGAACTACTTCCTGTATTTTACTTTTCTGCTCTTCTAGTTTTCATCATGTATTCTCCATCTTTGTTTTCATTTTCCAGAGCTATGAACAACTAAACCCCTTTCATTGGGTTAGGGAGCTCTGTTGTAATTTGATAGATCAATACTAGTTTTCATTATTCTTCTTTTATCTTTTCTCTTGATTTTACTTGAAAGCTTTCGATCTTAATCCAATTGGGTAGTTATCTTGGAAAAGAAACTATTCATACTTGGATCTCTTCTGAACCTTGGAAGAGGAATGAAGAGATCAAGCTAGAAATGCTTTCTCATGCTGGACCAAATTGGGTTTGGATGGATATGTGACTATAATCCTCTCAGTGCTTGATTTGGGAAATACATGTGGTATAATCAGTGACCATACTTCATCTCTTCTCATGAGCAATTGACCAAGGAATTGGCTATTGATCAAGATTTGAGAGATTGAATTACAAGAAATTGTAATTCAATCACTTAAGATTGCTAAGGAGATCAATGAGTGCATTGATTGAGGAAGAGATGTAAATGAGATTGATCCGGAGAATGCAACATCTCCTAAGCCCAATGAACTCCCCATTTCTGATCTTACCCATTCTCTTTAATTTCTGTCATTTACATTTATGAGCAATTCCCCCATTCCCATTTAAGATTCTGCAATTTACTTTCTGCCATTTACTTTCCCGCATTTAACTTTCTGCAATTCTCAACTCAATTTCTGATTCGCTCAACTAGAACATTCCTCTAATTAAAGTTGCTTGATCAATCAATCCTTGTGGGATTTGACCTCACTCTATTGTGAGTTTTTACTTGACGACAAATTCGGTACACTTGCCGAAGGAAATTTGTTATGAGACAAGTTTTCTGTGCATCAAGCTAATGGCGCCGTTGCCGGGGATTAATCGTGATTAACAAACTACCGGTTGATTGATTTACTAGATTAGACACTTTTCTTTTGTCTTTGTTTCTTTTGTTTCTTTATTTTCTTTCGCTAACCAACTGTTTGTGATATTGCCTCACTGGGAATTTCCTAATCTGTGACAATGGAGATTCCAATTTCTTTTGGCGATTATTGTTTGAGACAGAGCTTTTTGCAGGAAAGAAAGGAGCACCCATCATATTTAGGTCAATCAAATTTCATGAGAAACTCTCCACCACCACATAATGATTCACTTTACTATGCTCCTGGTGGGTGGGAGTATCAAGAACATGAAATGGGGTACT
The DNA here is from genome assembly GCF_003086295.3 of Arachis hypogaea. Taxonomy (NCBI): domain Eukaryota; kingdom Viridiplantae; phylum Streptophyta; class Magnoliopsida; order Fabales; family Fabaceae; genus Arachis; species Arachis hypogaea. The sequence goes on from NC_092046.1 coordinate 113,763,931, forward strand.
TTCTAGAGCCACAAAATAGTCCATATTTTGGTGAAATTAATCACTACTCAAGTTGTGGCTGGGAAGATCATAATCAAAGAGATTTCACTCATTCATACCCCATTCATCAAGAGCCATCACCTCTCAATTATACAACCCCACCTCCAAGTTTTACATGCCTAAATTCTTCATCATTTGAGTATGCCTCAGCACAAAAGTCTATCCCAAATCCATACAATTCATTTCACCATCCACAAAACTCAATCCACTACCCAGAAGAGTCATACCACTTTCAGAACACACAACCACAAAACATCCAATGCCATTCACAAGCCAACCCCGCCCAACCATTACAATCTACCCAACCTCCTTTAGATAAACTTGCTAGGGTGGAACTCATCATTGAAGAATGCAGAAAAAGTAGAATAGAGGAGAGACTCACTAGGATAGAACTCCTCCTTGAAGAAATAATAAAAACAATCGAAGAGGAGAAAATAGCAGAAAGAGACCATAAAAAAATTGAGACAGAATGCACAATTCTATTCTGAAGAACAATTCATTGAAGAGCTGAGATCACAAAGAGAGACCACTTCACTCTCTCCAGAAACAGAGGAGTTCATTCAAAGGTCAAGAAAAAAGGAGGAAGTCAATCAAGGGAGCCCACACTCCAATGAAACAGAGAGTTGCATAGAGGGTGAGTTCAGTGAACCACCAATTCAAGAAGCTCTTGATGAAGAGGATGCTCCACCCATCATACAATACCCAAATCCTGAAATCAAGGTGGTAAAGGCAATCAACATGAACACTAACAAAAGGATGGTGACCAAGAAAAGAAGGACAATATTCATGAAGAAGAAAAGGTCAACCAAAAGCCATCCCACCCCTATCCCAACAAGCAAGTTTGCTCAAGCTAACAACAGAAGAAGGCTTGCTGGGGAGAGGCACTCAAAACAAGGGGCATTAATTGGCTCCTCTTTCCTCTTGAGGTCATTCCTCTTAACAAACTGGAAGAAGAGGAAGAAAGTTGTGAACAACATGTCAAGCTAATGACATTAAAAGAGCGCTTGTTGGGAGGCAACCCAACCGTAGGTAACATTTTCTTGCTTTGCTTAGTTTACTTTCAATAATTTGACATATGATTGCACTCTAAGTTTGGTGTTGCCATGCAACAATTTGATTTCCAATCTTTACTGGGTACTTGCAACAGTCTAAATTGACAGTGGCACACTAAGTTTGGTGTTGCCACTTAACTTTCAAGCAAAGTACCATGCCAACACCACTTATTAATGCAATCACATTGTCTCTGTTTTACTTCTTGTGCTTTTGTTGTGATCCATAATCTTGCTTGCTGAAACACATGCATACTCACACTTTATTTTAAGACATTCATGATCCATCATAAACCCCGTCACCACTGTTTTAATTGTTGCTTGAGTATAAGCAATCATTCTATGTCTGGTGTGGGAAGGGGAAGAATAGGAGGAAAAGGGCAACAATAAGGAAGATAAAATACAAGGTGGTAAAGTTTCTTTCTCCTCTTACTTATTTCCAGCACTTTAATTTGCATGATTGTCTTCTATGTTCTTTGTATGTATGTGTGCTTTCTCCTTGTGAATAAGCATGTCAATTCTGTCTTTTAAACTTTTTATTGATTAAGGCTGTGTTTTCTAGTCTGAATGTCATTACTGCATCCTTACTTTGCTTACTAGTATGCTTATCCCTTTTGAATCAAATGAAAAGAGAATGAGTGTTTTATAAAAGACCAGAGTAGAGTTCATACTATGGAGTAAGTTCCTGAGTTTGTGGTGTGGTCATAAGTTAGCTAAGTTGGTTCAACCACAAGGTGGGAAGACAACTATCTGTCCTGAATCATATGCTTTGAACACACCCCATGAGACTAGCTAAATAAGAAGATCCTAATAAGAAAAAGGGAAAGAACAATAAAGGTTGAAAAAAAAAAGAAAAAAAAAAAGAGTAAGCAATAAGGCTAGGCACCAATGGTTTTAATCTTGAGGCATGTGTCTGTGGTGCTCCTGTGTGAGGGATCTACTTGGACGAATAAGCTCTTTGGGGTGCTTTATCACTTGGTAACTTAGGTTAACTAACCCGGGATTATCATCTGAAAGTCCACTATCAAGAGTAACCTTCACTACAGAGCATTTAGTAACCCAAAGAGGTGCTGGACACCAAGGTCTCAAGAAAAGAAAATAAATAAACTATATGCCTGTGGTGTGTACGTATGGGGGAGAGACTTGAGCAAGTAAGTCCTTAGGGGTGCTTCAACACCTAGCACCTTGAACCAACTGGTTCGGGAGTGTTGGCTGAAAGCTTATTTTAAAGAGTTGCCCCCTTATAGAATACTTAGCTTAAGAACAAAAATAAGCCCTGAAATGACAACAAAATGATCAATGAATAAAAGTCTCATGGGATGCAATCACAGTGAGTATTCTAGGACATGATAAAGGTCTGAAAGCCAGGAATGAACCTAAGTTGCTATGTATGAAACCACCATAAAATCAGGGACATGACTTACACAAGAATGACTCATTTCTCTTGGCATTCCATTCATCATTCTCTTGTTCCAGTACTTGCTTAGGGACAAGCAAGCTTTAAGTTTGGTGTTGTGATGCCAGGGCATTTTGGCCAGTTTCACTGACCTTTTCTTTACTGTTTTTAAGGTAGTTTCATGCATTTTCTTAGGAAATAAGCTAGTTTTGGGTAGATATTCACTTACATCTTGATTCAAGCATGCATTGTGCACTTTACATGATTTCATGAGAATTTTGCATGAATTATATGATAAATTGGATGATGCATGATCCCATGATTAAGAGCAAGACTTTGATGCACTTTGTTTGATTGATTTTAGGCCAAAAGAAGAAGAGAAGAGCCACGTTAGTGGCTACGTTAGTTACACTAACGTGGGCACTAACGTGGAAGGAAGGAAAGCCACAACGTTAGTGAGAAAAGTTAGTGGCATTAACTTTGAAGAAAGGAAATGGAGCCAACGTTAGTGACACTTAACATTATCACTAACGTTGGACCAAGCTCATAAGCGGCCACGTTAGTTGCCACGTTAACTTAGTTAACGTGGCCTCTAACGTTAAGAAGTAAAGGGGAAGCCAACGTTAGTGACATTCAACTTTATCACTAATATTGGCCAAGTCACAATAAGCCACGTTAACTCCCACGTTAACCTAGTTAACGTGGAAGCTAACGTGAAGAAACAAGGTAGTCGACAACGTTAGTGACACCAAACATTGTCACTAACGTTGGAAGGGACCCACACAAGCCCCAATAAGCCACGTTAACTCCCACGTTAACCTAGTTAACGTGGAAGCTAACGTGAAGAAGGGAGGTGATCGCCAACGTTAGTGACACCCAACATTGTCACTAACGTTGGAATGAGCCACACAAGCCACTATGAGCCACGTTAACTCCCACGTTAACTTAGTTAACGTGGAAGTTAACGTGGCACTTGGCAGCCTGACCATGCCTTCTTCAAACACGCATAACTTGAGCCACAAAGCTCTAAATGAGGTGATTCTAGTGGCATTGGAAAGTAGGATTCCAGAGATTTCCAAGCATATATGGCACTACATGGTTGACACTAAATTTGAGGGAGAAAACCTGCCCCGAAAGTGCAATGATGAACATGGTATCAACCTGTATTAAGGCCAACTGACCTCTTCACCTTCCAAGTAGTATAACTCGAGTTGTAGAGCTCTAAATGATGTGCTTCCAAAGGCATTGGAAAGTAGAAACCCAGAGTTTTTCAAAAATATATAATAGTATGGGGTGGACACTAAGTTTGAGCTTCAGAAACTGGCAATAATGAAGCCCTGATCGCTAGCGTTATTGGCACTCAAGTTTTCCATTAACGCTGGCAACTATACCAGCGACCATGTCCACTTCAAAGGAGCATAACTTGAGCTACAGAGGTCCAATTGAGGTGATTCTAGTTGCGTTAGAAAGCTGACACTCAGAGCTTTCCAATGATATATAATACTCTATAGTGGGAATGAAATTGGAGCACAAACAAGAGGCATCTTTTAAGCCCCAAAAACACCAACTGGGCAGCAAGTGCAACGTTAGCCACAATAACTTTAGCACTAACGCCACACTTGTAGCATTAGTGTGGCTAACTTTAGCACTAACTTTAGCACCTGGACCTCAAATTGACCCACTTCTCTCTCAAGTCCACTTCAAAGCTCAAGCAAGCAAGCCCACAATAGTCAACCAATCAAGACCACAAGAAGCATCTATAATAGGAATTTTCATTTAATTGTAATTTGCTTTTAATTTCATTTTGTAATTTAGGAGAGCCTATATAAAGGCCTTAGTCTTTACATTGAAAACATACTGGGGAAGTCTGGAAATTGGGGAATTGAGGGATGGAAGAGGGGTCTTCGGACTCCCTTCCCTCACACACTTTTCCTTTTCTTTCTTTGTACTTTTCATTTATGAATTTTAAAGTTTTATTTTCAGTTTCAATCTTCATCTTTACTTTTCTGCACTTTCTTTCTTTTCTATTTTGGTAGAGCAATGATCAACTAACTCTTTACATTGGGTTAGAGAGCTCTATTGTGATTCAGTGGATCAATTGTAGTTCTTATTCTTCTTCTTCTTTCTTTTCTCTTGATTTTACTTGAAAGCTTTCGGTCTTCATCCAATTGGGTAGTTATCTTGGAAAAGAAGCTATTCATACTTGGATCTCTTCTGAACCTTGAAAGAGGAATGAAGAGATCAAGCTAGAAATGCTTTCTCATGCTGGACCAAATTGGGTTTGGATGGATATGTGACTATAATCCTCTCAACACTTGATTTGGGAAATGCATGTAGTATAATCAGTGACCATACTTCATCTCTTCTCATGAGCAATTGACCAAGGAATTGGCTATTGATCAAGATTTGAGAGATTGAATTACAAGAAATTGTAATTCAATCACTTAAGATTGCCAACGAGATCAATGAGTGCATTGATTGAGGAAGAGATGAGAATGAACATGATCCGGAGGATTGCAATATCTCTTGATCCCAATGTTCATTTTATTTTTAGTTCTTACATTTACTTTTCTTGTCATTTTACTTTTCTGCACTTTATTGCTTTCTTTACTTTTCTGTCAATTTCCATTTCCTTGTTACTTATCATTCCATTATGATTCGTCTAACTAGGATAATCAATTAACCATTGATTGCTTAATCCGTTAATCTCTGTGGGATTTGACCTCACTCTATTGTGAGTTTTACTTGACGACAATTTGGTACACTTGTCGAAGGGAGATTTGTTGAGAGACAAGTTTTTTGTGCATCAATTATGCTTGCTTGACTTACTCCTCAATGGTTGGGTTAACTAAGCGAGATTGATTCATCATAATTATCATAGTTGTGGTTACGAACATGATATGATTCTTAGACTCTCATTCCCAAGTAAAGGCTTTTTATGCATTTATAGCATTTTTCACAAGTTTTGATCTCATCTTTTCTTTACTTGCATAAATTACAATTTTGCTCATTCCTTAGTTCTTTGATTTCTTAGTTCCTTTAATCTTATGTTCTTTGATTGCAAAACCCCTTTTTGCCTCCACAATCGAAAGAGAAATACTTCGATTGCATTCTAGGGAGAACGACCCGAGGTTTCATTACTCTCGATTATTTGAATTTGAATTTGATATTTGATTAAGAGAATTCATCGTTGGTTTGGACTATGC